>NW_019416310.1:1844008-2012190 GCF_000390285.2 Anoplophora glabripennis
TTGATTTTTTAATAATTTGCGGACATTAAATCGTCGGACACTTATATCACTATTTTGTACAGTAAATTTAAAAGTGGAAAAAATGAAAATTAGATATGTGGTAATCGATTTTTCATACCCCGTGAAAATTCCGATTTCCAGCTGTCGGACTGAAAAAACGCGGCTTGAAATTTGTCGGACAACAATACTTTTTGACTGAATTAATTATTTACAATTAATTTTACTAAAAATTACCTATGTGGTAATTAATTTTCAATACCCTGTTATTTTGGCATGTTTCGATCGGTAGACACGTCAATGTCGGAAGAATTTCGGTCGGACAAATTTAAATCGGCATTTGCAACAAAATTTCCAGTAACTTAAGCTAAAAAAAAGAGGTGGTCTTAACTTTTCAAGACCCCGGGAAATTGCCATGTTTTTGGACTTTTCCGAGTGGAAAAGCGGAGGAATCGAGAAAAGTCGCAGAGGAAAAGTGTGGTAGACTCGTAAAAACGGAGTTCCTCACGAGTTATAAGGTATGTGGTAATCAACTTTCCAGGGGGGGAGGGGGGTGGCTGTACTGTGGACTATTATTTCTATTCCTTGACCTATTAGTTTTAATATAACTTCAAATCGAAAGCATCAAGTATTTCTAATAATATGTAAATACAAGAGTCATTTACCTTAGTAGTACATATAGTCTTTCCGATGTCAATTGAAGAACCAGGAGGTTGACAGTATGTACCAGGTTCGGTCGTTGACGAAGCAACTCGGCATTGAAATATTTCAAAAACTTGTTCCAATATTTATTTAGCCATACCCATGTACAGGTCCGGTCAAACTAAACGTGGATGTGGTAGAAATGTATATTGTATACGCCCAGTTGAAAAATGCGAACGCGGGCAAACGAAATACAAACACAGCTGCATTGGGCCACTGGGCGATAAATCTCAGCTGTTGACAAGTGGTTGACAAATTGCCCAGCAGTGCAGTGCAGCAATGCGGAATTTGGTGTGATTCAGGTGATTTTAATTTATTATAATCACCTTCTATTAATCATTGATATTACAATTGCGAAAGGGAGAAATAATATTATTACAACATGGCATTTTGGAGACCTTTTTACCTTTAGCAGAAAACTTATTTAGGGACGCTTATGAAAATCATTAAATTTTATTACCAGGCGATTTTTTACGTGTTCAACTGACTTCGGAAAGACTAATTGATGGTAATATTTAGTATGTTTATGCTGATGTAATCTCTAGGATAATTAATTATTTAATTAATTCTTTAAATCATCCACCCTGTATCCAGTTGCTTGGTACTTCACGAACTCGCCAACCACAGCTATCTAGCATAATTCAATATAAATTCAAGCCAGACTTTAATCCGCCAGAGTAAATATTAATTTCTCGTTGCAGCGTCCCTCAAGGGCTGGAGGACGTCTCCTCCTACCCGGCTCTGTTTGCCGAATTAATTGGCACGGGCAAGTGGAGCGTAGACGACCTGAAAAAATTGGCCGGCCTGAATTTCCTCAGGGTGTTCCAGGAGGCCGAGCGGATCCGGGACGAGTTCAAGAAGGCCAACGTGCCGCCCTACGAGGACGTCATGACGCCGAGGATGCAGAGCAACTGCACCTCCACCAAGCAGGGCAACTTCTGATCTGGACACGAGGTGGTTGCGCCGAGTGAATTTAAAACGACGGTACGTGCTTCGGGAACTATGGTTTAGTTCTTGAACTTCTGGTGTTATTTTCCGATCTACAGTCTATAGTGGCGCAAATACACGATTTTTTTATTTCTCTCACTGTAACGTGTGGTTCTAAAACGTTATTTAAGGAGAAATGTAAAAAAGATTGTCCTTTTTTTAATAACAAGAGCCTATTTTTTTTAATAGTCCGAAATCAGCAGGAAGTGATAACCCCACATTGTACTATTATACAAAGTAGATTTAATAACTTTTAATTTGTTGTACACCTTTCAGTATTAAGTTAAATGTGACTTTTTTGTTATTAGTATTTTTGTACCTTGCCATTTCAGTAATACATACACGGTGGCTCAGATTTANTACACCTTTCAGTATTAAGTTAAATGTGACTTTTTTTGTTATTAGTATTTTTGTACCTTGCCATTTCAGTAATACATACACGGTGGCTCAGATTTAACCGGACCCAAGATATATTTTTTTTAATTATGAATATTCTTAAGGAAGAACCCTATTCGAAAAATACAGTGTGGGCCATTTTGGTGATGCATGTATGGTATCTTGGAAACTATACCTAAGAGATAGGAAAATGGTTAAATGGGGAAAGTTTTAGACAGTTCTGTTGCTAACTTAATGGCGCTTGCAGACCAGTCCTAGTTTTTAAGTTATTTTGAAAAAAAAGTAAATGCGGCGTTTTCGAAAATCGTCTGAATCTTTTTTATTTGGAGCAATTTTTAAAATCTGAAAACACTATTTCACAGAAAGTTTTTTCAAATAATTCACTGTATATTAAATTTTCAGTGCGATGTTTCGGTTGTGAGAAACCGATTTAAAATCAAATTTCAAACTTCTTCTGTACTCTGCGTTGTCATTCTACTAACTAGGCCAGGAAATATAGAGTTGGACGCGACATTTTGTTTCGGCGAGCTGAATTTATCACTGTAGATGCTAAATATTATGTACAATAACATAGTTTCCACAGTCATAAAAATGGGGGGAAGATTGTTTACAGGATGGTTAATTCTCTTCTCGTTTTTCGCTTATAACTTTTTTCCGTTAATTTCCACGAAAAAACAGTAAAGTACTTTTTTTTCGTCTTCAAAAGATCTACAAAACTAGCCCTCGAGCTTCAAAAAGTATTGATTAGATCAAAAGTTATAAACAGAAGAAGTTAATTTATGACTTTTGAATTAAACATTTATAAACTGCGTTATTATTACCAGAACGTTTTGGCATCGCATCCTCTCATTCCTTATCACTGTTTAATAACTCACACAAAATCTGGAATCGGTAAGTTGAATAGTTTACAAGTTATGGCCTTATAAACAAATTAACTAATTATTAGTCTGGACGATCCCGAGCATCTTCCACAATCGCACTGATTTTTTTCATGGTAGATTTCATAATAATACATTGAAATCTATCATTTTTTTTAATTTCAAATTTGCAACCTGAATTTTTTTTATTTTTTAGCCTTAGTTGCAAAATGAAATATACGACGCACGCGCGTGATATAGTTATATATTATTACATATTCGGAAAGCTTATGAAAATAGCTTTAAGTTAAAAAAAAATTGTCAAGATTCGTTGAAAAACAACGGAGTTACACACTGTCAAATATATTATTTTCAAGCGAATTTCGCTTTTTTAACGGCAGGACTATGAATACGTCATTTTCTTCGGACTTGCTGTCGTTCGCTTCCCCCGCCCTTCCGCCGCGCCACGGCTCGCCGAAAAATCAAGCGACCCACTGACTTTTGACAATATTTACGTATACGTCCACAAATAAGTACTCGGGTTGCCGGTTATGAAAGTTTTTTTTTTGCCGCTCCCAACCTAATTTGTTTAACAATAGGCCGTCAACTTTGACAGTCTGTAACTCCGTTGTTTTTCAACGAATCTTGACGATTTTTTTTTAACTTAAAGCTCTTTTCATAAGCTTTTTGAATATGTAAAAATATATAACAATATCACGCGCGTGCGTCGTATATTTCATTTTGCAACTATGGCTAAAAAATAAAAAACTTTCCATGTTGCAAATTTGAAATTAAAAAAAAAATGATAGATTTCAATGTATTATTATGAAATCTACCATGAAAAATATCAGTGCGATTGTGGAAGATGCTCGAGATCGTCCAAACTAATAATTAGTTAATTTGTTTATAAGGCCATAACTTGTAAACTATTCAACTTACCGGTTCCAGATTTCGATTTCGAGTTATTAGACAGTGACAAGAAATGAGAGGATGCGATGCCAAAACGTTCTGGTAATAATAACGCAATTTATAAATGTTTAATTCAAAAGTCATAAATACCTAAACTTCTTCTTTTGATATAATCAATATTTTTTGAAGCTCGTGGGCTAGTTTTGTAAGTTTTGAAAAAAAGTACTTTATTGTTTTATCGTGGAAATGAACGGAAAAAAGTTATAAGTGAAAAACGTGAATTTAGGTAAAAATTATACAATTAACCACCCTGTAAATAATCTTCCCCCCATTTTTACGACTGTGGAAACTAATATAGTAAATTGTAAATAATATTTAGCATCTACAGTGATAAATTCAACTTGCCGAAACAAAAAGTCGCGAAATGGTCATTTCCTAGCTCTTTTTCCTGGCCTATAACGAATGATTTTAGTTTACCAGACGATGGCAGTATGATTCACTGATGGACTAGGCATGTAATCCGCACAGTAGTTTCTTCCCCTAAATTATTTGTTAAAAATGCGAAGTATATTTGCTTATTTCTATTAGCTTAGAAAATATTACAAATATATTTTTTTAACATTTTTAGCAAAAAATCCTTACTTATTTTCAAAAGGGCTATTGTACATTCTCGGATTCGACGTTAAGATGACTCACCCTGTATGGCTTATGAAATTTCTTAGATAAAGACAAACACAAACTTTGAGAAAAAATTAAAAAAAAAAAGAAGAATTACATAGAAATATAAGAATTTCACGAAAAAATAATCAGTCCTCAATCGACGTTATTTATTGTTGATAATAACTAATTTGATGCAGTAATATAATCTACAAATGTCACATTTCATATTTGTAAGACTTAAGGTATAAGTTTTCTTCGTAAAAACAATTATGTATTATTTTATTGTTATTACTTACATATACACAATGTGTTCCAACGAAACTTGGCCCCTCCTGCAGTAACTTTGTATGCAGTTTTCAAGGATTTGCCACCCCTTCCCCCCAAAACCCCAGCCTCTTTTTCGGATCTTTTCAACAGAAATATTGCTTTTAGAGATAGAAAGATTGCTTTTAGAGCTAGAAAGCATTCTCTATTCCTTCAACTCGTCAAATTAAGAAGGAAAAGAATAGTTATAATTAATTAATTGATCTCCACTGTCTCTTATGTATCTACATATTTGAAACAAATTAATATCAACTTAATAGGAACTTTATGGGACAATTCAGTTACACAAACACTTTTGGAATACATTGTAGGTATATAAGCATTATTTTGATCTAAACATATCTAAGGTCAGTCACGCGGAGAAAAATGTTTGCTTGTTACCTCCACATGCAAAAGGCAAAAAACCTTTTTACGCAACACGTACCCAAAGAATGTAATTATTAAATAATGGTGCTACATAAGTTAGCTGAACATAGATATAGATATTAATAGGTATTATAAATGGATGTCTCTAAACCTATTTTTGTTGTTAGATGGCGTTTTGTGATACGAAGATTTTTATATACCCAAAGTTAAGGATGCAATGTAAATTTTATCGTACTTAGGTAGTCTATTAAGTTTCTTGTATTATATCACGACGTTTTAGTCTATTTTTACAAACTCTATGGCGAGTTTTTTATGTAGATAATTCTAAATAAACCATTAGTAATGGTGTTGTCGAAAAAAGTTAAGAGGAAAGTTTTATTTTAGCAAAGGAAATTGTATAAATAATAAAATTGGCAACCCATTATAGTCGTTATAGGTTTTAATATTGTACATATGTCTTCGGTGGAAAAAAAATCGCTTTCAAATTATTGTAGAGTAAAATGAATGCCCTTTGGGCACCGATTTTTCATATTTGTATGATAACGTCTCTTTTGTGATAAAAAAAACTCAAAATGTGAATTTAAATATAAAGTTTCAAGAAGTTTAAACTCAATTTTTGAAGATATGTTTTCCTTTAAATATAATTTGTAATACAGACTGATTGCATAAACCTTCGTCTCACCTCACCTCGAAACTGGTACCGACATTCTACCCCATCCTCTTTTTGAGTGTTATACTTTGAAGAAACCTTACGATTTTTATAAAAATTTGCATTTCGGATATATTAACTTGTGTTTTTCAAATAGAACACCTTTCGCATTTTTACGTAGCAAGAACAACAAAGGCGATATAGTCAAAAATATGTCAGACAAAAGACTTAGTTATCTAGGAAGAAAGTCTAATATACAGGGTGATTCACAAACGGTGAGCAAAAATGAAACCTCGTATTCTTTGGTGAATTTTAAATCTTTCGTATAAAATTTTTACCCAGGACGCTTTATTGAAAAGATACAGCGGGTTAAACTTAAAAAAATATTTTTAATTTTTTTAAATAATTTACAAACTAGTAAGTGAAATAATTTGAAATTGGGCACATGTATTTACGTAAACATTGTCCAAAATGTGATGCCTTTTTCTAGAAATTAGATGCTCCAGTGGCGGATATGTAGGGTATCGGTGGCATATTTTTCTAAATAAATTAGTACGCCACTGCATTACAGTAACAATCATATTTTCGGATTCGTCTTTCAATTTTCTACAAATGACTACTCTCTTGTTTTTCGAAAAATGCCTGATATTCGAGTAAAACTTAAAAAACGAACTGGAAACACTTTTACTTAAGTGACATGACAAACATCATCATCAGTCGGTTATTTATTCGAATAAAGAAATTAATAACATTAGTCATCATTTTAATGTTTTTATTTGAGTAAATGCTCAAAAATACATCCATTTCCACGAACACCGGGCGCGACATATTTTTAGTAACGAAAATGTAATTTTTTCGAAGTTTACTGTTGCTTGAATCTGATGAAAAGCATTATTTATTCTTTCTTCTAACTGTTCAGATGTATTAATTTGTTCACTGTATAACATCACCCCACAAAATGAAATCCAGTGGGTTGAGGTCCGGTGTTTTCAGTTCGTTTTTTAAGTATTACTCGAAAGTTAGGCTTTTTTCGAAAAACATAAGACAGTAGTAATTTGTAGAAAATTGAAAGATGAATCCGAAAATATCATGATTGTTGCCGTAAGGTAGTGGCGTAATATTTTACTTTGAAAAATATTCCACCGTTGCCCTGTATCTACGCCACTGAAGCATCTAAATTTTAGAAAAAGGTTTCAGATGTTTATATAAATACATGTGCTTAATTTCAAATTATTTCACTTACTAGTTCTCAAATTATTAAAAAAAAAATTAAATATTTTTTTGGTTTAACACCCTGTATCTTTTTAACGAAGATAATAACTTTATAGGAAAGAATCCCCTTAAAATTCACCAAAGAATACGGGGTTTCATTTTTAGTCACCGTTTGTGAATCACCCTGTACTTCTAAAAGTGGTTCTACACACAATTTATTGAACAATAAATTGAACAAGTTGACCTTCAATTTATTTTATGAAGTGTAAGTGAAGTAAACAGAGTGCATTTATTTACTTCAAGAAATTGGAGATTTAGAACATGTTCAAATTTATTGGCCAATTTTAGGGATATCTAGTTACATTTTGTATTTTTTTAAATGCCAACCCAATTATGATGATTTGAGATTTGCAAATGTAAAAAAAAATAAGCAAAAAGCAAGAAGTAGAAGATGGTGGGTTCGATCATGGATTGGACAAAGAAAGATGAAAGGAAATTTGCACTTGTTGCATACCGAATTTTTAAATGAGGATCCTGAACGATTTAGATTATTTTTAAGAATGAATTAATCATGATTTAGTAAGTTGACGAACTATGAAGTTCGGGGCATCAATGAAATTAGCCAATAAATTGTTGTAAATGTTGAAATAGTAAATAAATTGTGAAATTAATTAATATTGTTATCAATTTATTGTTTAATAAATTGTTGTGTGTAAAACAGCTTTAACATTTGAGCTCATGTAAGATTATTTTAGACATGTCTCCCTAAGGAAGCGTTTAAATATTTAAAAATATACAATGTGTTCTGTTAAAAAATGCAACCTTCAATTGTTTTACTAAATAAATATTGTTTTGAAATCACAAGAAAATTTAGAAATATAAAAGATAAGATGTGTACAATTTTCTCTGTACATTTCTATTGCGTTTATACTTGTAACGACGGATATTACGCTAGTTCTTTAATGAGCACCTCCAGAATTCTTAAGAGCCATATCTTATGCTGAAAAAAAATACTTCACCCTATATAAAATCAGATACCTAAATAATGTTTTCAAACAATTCATTACTAGAGAAAATCTTGTCTTACAATTAAAGTTAAGACTTTGACATGCAGAAATGGGATTTCTACAGGATCACCTGACCACCGTGAAGACCCGTGATCGCTGCCCGCTGTGGTAGAGTTGTTTCAAAATCTTATGAGCTTTGACCTTCATATGCGCAGAAACATAATTCCGACCGTCGCCTAAATTAATCTACGTCCTAAAAATATTACATATATTATTCACAGTATATCTAGAGCGCTCGTAGCGTAAACAAGCCTTTGATCCGATTCCAATCATAATAAAATGCCCTATTATTTATTATTTTAATTTAAGCAATAAAAATATATATAACGAACGTTCGCCAGTTGCCTTTATTGATGCTCGAGCGCCTTAGTTCATTTCTGGTTGTAATGAGGCAAGTGGTCTAATTCTGAGTCAATGTTTTCACAACGTGCTTATTAGAAGAATTATGGGGATACGCCACGCCTTTCGCGCATTTCGCGGCTCATGAGATTTTGAAACTACTTTACTCTGCGTTTTGTGTCTTATAGCTGTTTTACATTGACAATTTATTGATCAATTAATTCATGAAGTCGCTTCATCAAGAAATTGGATAAGTGTAATGCACCAAATCTGCTGTCAAATAACTTCATGAATTTATTCATCAAGTTCTTGACGAATTAGAGCATGCTCTAATTTTCGTCAATTTCTACGTGAAGTTCGGAAGTACCAACCCAACAGATTTCCACCCTCAGATCAGTAATGAGGTTATGTTATTGGAATATGTAAATAATTGTGTGGCGTCGTACTAGTTTTGCATTGTTTTTACTGATTTGTTACTTACAAACACTAATATTTATATAATATGTGTCAAAACGGTACCGCTGTTGTATCACTACAGTTATGACTGGAAAGGTGACATTTTTGAAATTTATTTGCTTCTTTGATTCGTTGGTAGAACTGATTCATGCATCAAAAAACTTGATAAAGTCTGTAGCAGTGTAAAAACCACACTGTTTACCAATAAAAATTCGTGAATTAATTCATGAAAAACTTCGTCAATTTATTCATCAATAAATTGTCAATGTAAAACAGCTATTGTCTCTGGTTTTTCTATAACAGAAACTTAGACAAACGCTTGAAAATAATACTTTTTTTACAGTGACAAAACACTTGAAATTTTATATTTATACCACTATATTATGAACTAATTGTTTAATTTAGGAACCCTATGTGTTCATATGATAGGTCAGTTCATTTGTTATGCTACCAAAGTTTCTGAATGCCAATCTGATAAAATAAATGCAAATTCTGCATCGGCATTTCAAATGAACTATCAATTCCAAAATTACCTTGACTGAACCCTGTAAGTTATATCTTAGCCTAAGAATAGGGTAGTTACACTAATTATAAAGAGACAAAACTGCTCTGCATAAACAGAATACGGAATTAATATTGTTTATATTAAAATTGTAAATAAATTGTGCAAAACGAAATCCATGCTTGTTTAGCAATAAAAAATTGTGTACTACAATGGACAGCGTACAATCTAGGAAATGTTTCTCTGTAAGATGTGTGTCTGTTTTAAATTATATCTTAAGAAATTGAGAAAGAAGTACGGTTGGACCAATTTCTTACTGTTTATATTAACTCGTTAGAGAAATTTGTACATATAAATGAAATTTCCCAACATATCATAGTTTTAGGGTTACTATTCATATTGTAAGGTCCTGTACGTATTTTGTATTTATTTTTGTTGTCCTCTCGCGTAATTTATGTCTATGAATTGGATTTAATAAAATTTTTACAAATATAGTCGTGTTAGCATTATTATTAAACATTTTACACCCCTATTTAAATTAAAACGACGCTTCTAAAGACTCTATACAGGGTGTCCCACCGGGGACTGCGTCGATCGATATCTTACTGCTCCAAAAAATGTGAAAATTTGGCAACATGGAAAACTGCAGCAAATTCTCCACATGTTCTTGAATTTACTTTTCCATAAATAACAAACAAATTAAAATAATCCTCATTAGTATAATTTAAACGATCCCCAGGCAATCTTATTTAAATTTTCGGCAAAAACTATTCAGACACAACAATAATTTGACAACTAACTTGACAAATGTTAAGTTATTTCAATTGTTTTTGGAGTGTTTCCGGTCATGGCCAATTTGACAACTGGGCTGATACGAGAAAAACTTCCAAAAAGTACAAGATTGCAAACATCTCTAAAAGTAGTAACGGCAACCCTAACAATGCTTGTATGGCTTGAAACGAAATTTCAATCTGCGTACGACAGAGTAAAAAAATACAGGGTGTTCCATTTAAGTTAACAAAGTTATAGCTGTTTGAATTTATCAAAATGTAACAACAAAGATGAAACACCTATAATTAAATATTATAATTTGTTGGTATACCATAATTTAGTGTTACCTATGCCCATTACAGGTAGAAAAAATCCACTTGATATCACGGTCCTGAAAAGAATTACTGGCATCTCCGTGGACCCTTGCATCTGTCAATTTTTTTCTTTAAATATTAATATCTCAAATTCTATAACTCCTAGGTATAGGGAATATTTAATAAAGTGACCCTCAAATTTCACATATAATCCGAAAATGCAATAATATATATGGTGCCTCATTTGAAATAACGAAGTTGGTGTCGACTTCCGGTATAACCGGAAGTGCTGGAGAGTTCTAGATATTTTAGTTGTGTTCGGCCCAGGGACACTGCCATGTCGTCAAATTTTCAAATTTTTCTGAGCAGTCGCGTTGTTTTTCACAACCCACACAGCACAATGACATTCGTAGGATGTACTGAGGATAACTTCTCAGGATGTATAGGATATCCTCGAATAGGTACACGATCACCTCAGGATGTACCAGGGATATCCAAATGGAACGTCCCGGGATTTGCTCGTAACGTCCTGAGGACATCCGCCTGGCTATCTGCAGGAGATTATCAGGTTATCAATGATCAAATGAGGACGTCCTAGGATTTACTATGTATGTCCTCAAGACATCAGCCGGGCTATTATCAGGTTATCAGTGGATCAAATGAGGACAACGTAGGCTTTACTGTTGATGTCCTCAGGACATTAGCTGGGCTATATACAGCACATTTTTAGTACTTATTGGGCTAATAAAAAAAATTGGTGGTATTAAATATTTCTATAGATCAAATACGTACCTAATTTCCAAAACATTTGCTTGCCATTTCCACTCCATCTAATATTTTTTATTAAAAAAAAAATATTGACAAAAAAATGAAAAGGGAAATCTGATCATTTATCTATTCGGTTATAATGTACTATATGCCTCCAAGCAAGGCATATAGTACATTATAATTATTATTTAAAACAGTCAGAATTTTGTCCACTTTGACAATGTTTAATTAATATGTCAAGTATCTAACTACATTGAGTATAATCCAATGTACAGTAAATCTGTATATGAAAAACAGAACTATAAATTACCAGTGTATACAGAACTAAATCTGCAAATGAAGAATACCCCTCATCACTATTCTTATTGTACTTTAATTAAAAAATTCAATTAAAACACAAACAGAATTGGATACAATAACACAGGCGTACAAAAAAGAAAAGTACCTAATCTGTTCCTCCATTTCTTATAAATCGTGAACAATAAACCGTCCATAAATACAGAAAATACGGAAAATCTCACTTTGGAAGGAATCATCATTAGATATAATTGTAGAAACCAACTGAAAATTACTGCAGGAAATATATTTATATGCATTTTGATGCTCAAAATTGCTAAACCTTCCCCCCAGATTTTAGTAAAAATACATAAGGTTACCTGTACATTATGTAGTCTTTGGAACACACCACTTTTCTTTTTTTGCGTTTCTTTTTTTGCGTTTATAATGAACATTCCATTAACAACTATGTACAAATACAGTCAAAAGTTAAACCTATATCAAATTCGATTTAGTATTTTTGGAAACATTACTAACTGTAACGCTTTTAAAGTATCAACTGTTTGTACATATATGCATGACCATTTACGAAAACGCAACTCAACGAAATGAAAATATCAATATATACATGTAGTTTCTTGCTATTCAAATAACTAACCATCTAACCAATTCAGCAAAATGATGATTCAAATCAGGGAGACTATTCAAATTTTCAATTCTGCTACAGGGCTGCCAACTGTACGTACTAAATCTGTTTCTCAGTCGATAATTTAGGGTGAATAATTATTAATGGTTCAAGGTCGTGTAACGTCAGTCAAAAAATGGCAGATGTTGTCAACAAAGAGTAATAATGTAATCAACAAGGCACATTGTGTTAATGACAATGAGTAGTAACAATTATGTAACTCCGTTTTACTTCACTCAGCCCCCACCGAATTATAATTTGGTAGGTACTTCCAGTGTCCTGAAATGGATGTACTTATGTTTAGAATTACAATGTTATTTTAGAATAATTCTTGGAATTATAACTGGTCAGCTCATCCCAGTCAAAATGCTAGGGGTGCACAGGATAACAGAAACTCTGCTGCACCTCCATTACCTCCGGGACCGCCACCGCCTCCACCACCACCTTCAAATCCTCGTACGCCCTCATCACATCCAGCTGTAAGCACGCCAAACATAGAACAGAGATCTCAAACATATTACAACAGTTCTAATACACAAGGGAGTTATCGGACCAGAAGGTAAATTAATTTGTCTTGCAAAAATTTGGTAATTGAAATGTTTTTGTTTAAACGTATAGATGTCTTCTCCTGTTCAAATATTAATCTATAACTACCAGTAAATAAAGCCATTCCCAGACCGAAAATTATTTTGATATTGCTGTTGAAATATTTCCTTTCTCTACGTAAGTATGCAATGAAATCATTTTTATATATTATTGAGCACTTGCAATAAGGTACCTAATATAGAAATAATTTTTGATCTACATACAACTATTATCTACATATAAGTATAGCATTATATTTTCACATTTTTATCAAATTAGAAATAAAAAATGACCTACTGCTTGTAATGTTTATTGTTATTTGTATATTATTTATATATTATAGAACTAAATGATTGAAATTGGGTATAAAATAAACTTCCCAATTATTGACCATGTGCAATTAACGCCATAGAATTTAAATTTACAACTAAAATGGGAAATATATGAAAAATTTACTGGAAATGATAGTGTATATTAAAAAATTTGTTTATTAGGCTGTAACTTATAAATATATTTCAACTGCAGTAAAGTGGTAGTAATCTATTTGTCATATTCATATAAACTGCTCACAATTCAGTTTTTCAGTTATCCTACAAATTAAATGGTGAATATTTGAAACAATTATTTTATATGATTACTCTTATTTTATATGATTACTCTTATCAAAGTTTTATTAATGTTTTTGTTAAACTTTCATAAAATAATTAATCTTTGTAAAACATACATAATTTGACTATAAAAGTGTTTACTTTTGTTGTGTCGTTGAATACACCACCTTATATTTTCTATTCGATATTTTCCATAAAACGAAGTTTTATGAACACATTTCCAGGCAAAAGGTGTTATTTTTTAGATGTTACATTATTTTATGTTGGCAAATAATTCACGGACTCAAATACTTTACATCTGTGAAGTAGTTGCAGAAGTAATATAGTTAAACATGTTTAAGACCTCAGCAGTTTGACAAAACCAGATTCGTCCATAAAAATGCAATTTCGTGGCTTCAGTACATAAATTTTATAAAAATGTTTGTATGTTTAACATGACATCAACTATAGAAGACTACAATTTCTTGCTTATATGGGATCATAATGGGTTTGCAGTTATCTATTAGAACAGTAGCATCGAAACGGCATAGAAGAAAGCAATAAAATTTCAATGCCACATATTTTACCCGATTATTTCATATGATTAGAATATATCAAAAGAGGTACCTCTGTAAATTTGTGACTGAGGGCTGCTTTACATAACAATATTTTTTATACAAAATTTGTGTACACTTTTATTGTGAGATATTTTTCTGATATTTTTATGTTAATACTCATAGTAAAACTTACGCCTGATTATGAGTTAAAGTATCAAGAAAATATTTCTTGCATTAAATATGTACACAAATTTTGCAAAAAAATGTATCATTTAAAACCAGGCTTAAACAAAATCTTTTATAAAAATTACAATAACAATATACAATACTACATAAGTATACAAATTAATACACACAATCAAAAGTTCCAAATTAAAAAAAATGCAACAAATAAAAGTTAAAGTTAACAGTTAACATTATTAATATACAGTTAATTATTTGAACTTTTCTTCTTAATATGTAGTTTAATATTTCTAAATTATTGACAAAATAATAAATCAATTGAAAATTTTGAAAAAAAAGTACTTTATTTATTACCTGCAATATATTCGTAACCACTTTATAGGATATGCTGCCTGGTTACTACTGAATAATTTGCTATTACAAGAACTATCAATTGATGATTTCATCATCAGCATAATTTTGAAGTTATCTAACTCTGACGTATGTATTCAAACGGCTTGTGCTAATCTGAACAATTTACAACACATTCGTATAGATTATACTGCTTTGTATTTTACCAGTAGCACGTTAATAATATCATTGTGAAAGTAGCTGTATCGGATTTTATATGAATTTATCAAAAAAACTTTAAGTTAAAAAACGTGTAAATTGCAAAGGTAAAATAAATGTAATATATCTTCTCACATATTTTTAATGACGTCAAAAAATTTACAATATCCATGTTACAGATATAACAATACCTCTTCTGGAGCATACAATAGCTCACCAGGACAATATGCTTTATCTTCTGGACAATACTCTTCCCCACCAGGGCAGTACTCCTCGGGCCAATACAGCTCTCCACAGGGTCAGTACGGGTCTACACCAGGGCAGTACTCCAACACTTCTGGATTATATAACATAACCGGTTCCCCGAATTATGCCAGAAACTTTTACAACAAACGTAAACTTGACTCCGAATCGGATAATTTGAAGAAATCAAACAAGAAGAAGAAGAAACCTCTATCGCAAAATATCCCACAGAGGAAGGACTGGTCAGTCATGGATGCTAAAAGAGCCCTGATGGTCGAGAAAGAATATAATAAAAGACATAGAAGCCAATCGCTGATTATAAAATTTCCCGATTTGGAGCTGAATAGGGATATCGTGTCTAAGTTCCATTCGTCGATCGACAATGTCCATTTTCAGCAGCCGTCTACACCCAGATTTTGTTTTGTGACTTTAAAGGTAGATA
This sequence comes from Anoplophora glabripennis, assembly GCF_000390285.2. Taxonomy (NCBI): domain Eukaryota; kingdom Metazoa; phylum Arthropoda; class Insecta; order Coleoptera; family Cerambycidae; genus Anoplophora; species Anoplophora glabripennis. The sequence continues at coordinate 1,859,392 of NW_019416310.1, forward strand.
GAGCTGTATTTACTAGTTATAATGTGGCAAAGGCAAAATATTTGAACATTTGCAAAGGTCTGCATGAAAAAACCATTGCTTGTGAACTTTCTCTTTAGAAACACAAAGAGAAAGTTTTTCCAAATTTTATCAACTTTTGCATTACGCAAGTGACATTGTGGTTGGTGTAACTGTTTTCTTCCTTTATCACTGTTCTTTGACGGCAGCGGCAGTAACGAGTAATAATCGTAGCACTTATGCTATATTAAATTTGCCTTAAGGGGAGAAACCACATTAGAAGGCTGAATTTGAGGCATTTTTAATTAATTTATTTTGAGTGGGATCAGTTGATTAGAATTTGATCAAACTTAGACATTATTTTATTAATATTTTGAACTACATTTACAAATTTTTTGTGTTGAAAATGCCGAAGTTATAGGCTGTTGTCCACCAAAAGTCGTCGTCGTCTAAGTTTGTTGTTCACGGAAAATGTGGAAGTCGCAATTTAGATCTGAAAGCAAAATGGTTATTTTGCTGCATTATTTACATGTTTTCTAAAAATATGAACCTCATTGTGGGTAAAAATTGTGAAAATTAAAGTTTTGACACGTATTTGAAAAAAATGTATCGATTTTCACCATTTTTTTTTTTCACTAATTTTGAATAAAAAAATTAAAAAAAAATGTCGTTTCGTGAAAAACGAGTTTGAAAAAATTTTTTTCCGAAAACTAGAAATTATAGAATGCTTACCAATCAATCAGCGATTTCAGCAGCATATGACAGTCCTTCTTCTTCCATCATTCTGAGCTTGCATCTGTTATTTTCTTGCTAATAAAAATGACTACCCGAAGAAGCGAAAAATATAGAGCGCTAAGTAGATTTTTCTAGAAATATTGAGAATATTTAACATATTAAAATTGTTTACTGAATGTTCAAGAGTAGCATGATGTAATGTAATTTGAACAAAATTAACATTACATCATGTAGAATATAAATTCTTATACTCCACGGTTGAAATTATAGAGAGTGATTCATCGCTAACTTTTGGACTAGTAAGAGGGATGAAGCGTGCCGGGAACGAAAATCCATTGGCGTGTCTGCGTAAAAGGCAACAAGATATAGAAAATAATGAAAAAAGATAATAAAACATAACATCTAATATTTTTTACGGTTTGCTATAACAGGCACTTTGATCCATTTTAATTATTACAGCATTTTAAAACGTCCCAATGGTGTTTTTTTAATTTATAAATTTATTATAGCCATGGAATTAGACCCCTCGTCTACACTTATGCTATGACGTTTCTCAGGACAGGTTAAATCAAATCCGTTTACACCCACTAAATAAGCATTTCCCTATTCCCTACCAAGTGCAAAAGACAGAGATAGAATATAGATCGACGTTCAGTGTAACTCGGTCTCTAGACGATTATAGATTCTATCGATGTGCGTAGCGAGCGGCACAAAGATAAATAATATTGAACCATATAAAAATCATTTTATATTTTATACGCATTATGGTAATAGTGTTTTTATATTATGTCTTAGTCACTCTTTATAATTTCGACCGCGGAGTATAGGTCTTTCTCGTATATACTTACTCTTCCATTGATTAATTTTGTTTTCATTTGTGTTTTATAAAAATTCTCCAAAAATCAACTCCAGCAATTTTACAACATTAGAGTGTATAACCAGTCTGGGAATTTCATAGATCTGGAAATATCAATAATATGTCAGGCAATTTCTCAAATTTTCAGAGCGTTATTTGCAGTCTAATTAAAAAAATTCTTGAACCTTCCTTTAAGTGCATTGCAATTTGTTTGGCATTACAGTAACATTTATATATTTTTAAATATATTCCAATATGGCATATGTAAAAATTTACTTACTCAAAAATGTTTACATTATTTTAAATATATTAAACTAATTCAAATAAATTCAAAAATTCTCCCAAAAATTCTGTCAAATGAAGTCGAACATTATTTAATATAAAAAATCTGGGTGTGCAAAAGATAATGACCTGATAGACAAGATTTTTAACCAATGATATTGCAGGAAACAACTATTCTATGGGCTATATGCCTCACTTAGCATTGAAATATACCACCAATATACCCAAAAAAAAACGAATATTTTTTTCGTCTCATGTGAAAATATATTAGTTTATCATGTTTTAAGAGCCCCCTCAAAAAATCAACTCAAAAAATTTTTTTAAAAATCACAAGATTTTTAAAAATTTCCAAAATCGTTAAAAATTGATTTTTTTTTATTATTTTTTTCTCGATATTTTACCATTTTCTAGGTTGAAAAAAATCTCAATTCTGAAAATTTCAAATCGATATTTTAATTTCTAAGGGTCACTCATAATTATTTTAACTTTCAAAGTAAATGAAGAAAATAAAAAAGAAAAGAAAAGTTTTCAAAGAAAACCTAAAATGCTTTCGAGTGACCTAAAAATAAAAATCAGCGAACTAATAATTTTTTTTATTGAATTTGATGAACAAAAGAATTTTGCCCCGAGAAATTTTTGAGTCATGATTTATTTCTATTAATTTGTTCATCAAATTCAATAAAAAAAATTATTTTAGAGGTCTCTCGAAAACATTTTAAGTACACTACTTTGAAAGTTAAAATAATTATGAGTGACCTTTAGAAATTAAAATATCGATTTGAAATTTTCAAAATCAAGATTTTTTTCAACCTAGAAAATGATAAAATAATGAGAAAAAATTTTTTTAAAAAATCAATTTTTGACGATTTTGGAAATTTTTAAAAATCTTGAGCGACCTCTAAAAAAATTTTTTTTGAGCTGATTTTTTGAGGGGACTTAAAAGATGATAAACTAACATATTTTCACAAAAGACACGAAAAAAATATATTTTGGTCCACCTAATACCCAGTTAAGAATCTTGTCTTGTCATGATGAGATTAGATATCTTTTGTATACTTAGATTTTTGGTATTGAAGAACATTGTTTAACTATTTGGTAGTATTTTGATAAAAATTTTTAAATTTATTAGAATTATCATCATTTCAAAAAAGAACAAATACAAGAGCTAATAATAAAGTATATATTTTTGAAAAAAGAAATTTCTGAATAATATTGCTTAAAAAGGCGAATTAACTACAACAGTGAAAAAGGTACAAAATCGAGACGATTCAAGAATTTTTTCAGTTGGACTACAAAACAGCCAAATTTTAAAAAGAATGATTTTTATTATTTTTAATAAAATTTAAACTTAATAAAAGTTGAAGTGGACCGATGTGTGAATAAAATAGAACAATAAAATACAGGGTGTTCCGTTTGAAAAATTTTTAGAAAATCAAGTTTAAACTTTCTAAAAATGGACGTATTATAAAAAATTCCCTGTATAAAATATCGATATTAGCTAATATAGGAGCCTTTGTCCAACATTTGGCTATAACTCTGTCTAATTATTTTGTTCCAAGTGTTAGTAGCTGAAAGTTAATACAACTTCGAGATCATGTTTTTCCAAAATTTGAAGAATTTTCTACATAACTTGACAACCCCACACTAAAATGATAAACTGTTTATATTAGCATATATAGAATTTTCTTGGAAATCTGTATGTTTAAAAATATACAGGGTGTTCCAATCTTTGGCGTGTCCTGTTTTTACTCATCGCCCTGTGTATTTCAAATTAATTTTGTAGTTTAGGTTTCTTGATTCTGTACAAATTTTATATAAACTTTTTTCTGTAATATGAGTAACAGGGAGTTATTTTACTTTCTCACATTAATGGCCTACCCTGTATATGATAATTATTTTTGTTAATAATTATACTGGTAAATTTTTTATTTTGAAGAAAATGGTTTTAGTTTAATTGGCTAAAATGAAAAACGATATATTTTTTTAAAAATTATTATTTATTTGCCAACTCCTAATAGCTCTTGTTTACTTTGTATTGAAATTATTGAAAAAAATCGAAATTGTTTTCCTTTTCTTCAATTTTTATTTTTCACTTGAACTCCTTCCAAATTTTTAATTAGAGTACAATTTATTAATGTTACAGGCAATATTATAATAAGAGTACCTAAATATGAACTCTTTTAATAAAGTCCTTAATAATTTGATGAAGGAAATATTTGTATTTTTTTCAGTATTCTTAATTACTGTTATTAGAATTTGACATTTGAAAAAACTGATATAGTGATAGATGTCCTTGCGGACTTTAATTTTTTTCAATCTACCTGGAAAGTGTGAATATCTCGGTCTAAAAGTAGTATACTTAATTAGCTATATAATTTATTATACCGGGTGTCCCATTTTAATTGATACACGTCAGAGAAGCCACCAAAGTTGTGATCACATCCGGATGAAAAATTTCCTGCTGAATTTCCAAGGTTAAAAATACGGGGTCCCATTTAAAATTCCGAAGTTGACCTTCAAGGTAAGGTCAAGGTCAGGTAAGCAACTGGTTTCCCCCAGTGAACTGAACAACTTTTACTTTAGGCCATTTTTCAATTGGTGGCTTGCCTGACGAGATATTTACGTGTATCAAAACTAAAATGGGACACCCGGTATGTGGATATGAGCTAATTGCATATATTTATTCAGGAATCTGCAGATCCAGAAGTAGTTATCAAGGAACTGAATAAAATCACCTTTGGCCATGGATACTTGACCGCGGAGTTCAAGAAAGACCGTGAAGATGAAATCAACATAGGGCCGGAAGACATTGACCCCTTAACCTTGTACGTTGGCAACCTAGCTCAGGAAGTCACTAAAGACGACATGGTCAACACCTACCCCAAACAGAAAAGGATAGATATAGGGTACGCCAAGAAGATGAAATACACAAGATACGCTTTTGTATCTTTCAAAAATGTGGATGACTCAATCGAGGCATTCCAAAAGACTCACGCGACACAAATGTACTCGAAAAGTTTAATAGTAAGGTAAGTCAATATACTGCCCGTCCTGTTGTGCAATGTGTCCTGAAATTAGCCTGAAATATTGTTTTCCCAGTCTTTCCTAATTTAATGGCTGATATATTTCTTCTCTTAAGGTTTCGAAGGCTGAACGGCACCGTAGGAATGCCCGGCGAACCAAAACCCCAGTTGCCACAGAGGAGCGAAGGTTGTGAAAACGAGAACAGTTCTCTCGTGAATTCGATCAGTGACCATAACGTTGTCGGTCATAACTACGCCAACAATCACAACCAATCGTCTGACATTGAAACTGAAAGTTGCACTAACTCCACCCTGGCTCCCTGGGAGATGGTGGACGTGTCACAGTGGGAAACGGACACGGACAAGAGTGTAGACTTGAGTTCCGTGAAGCAAGAACCTTTGGACGACTCGGATTACGAGGAAGAGGATAGAAAACCGCCAAGTCCCAGACAATATAGTTCCCCTTTCGTTCCAGGAGACTTGGATTTAGCATTCTCCATGCACAGGCCTAAAACCATTCCAGAAATAAAGAAGGAAAAATACTGCGAGGAACTCTCCATGTCGAGTTCCCTGGGAGAGGAGGGTAGCGATTTAACGGTCGTAGATAGAGCCAAACAGGCGAAGCCCTCGAGTCCTAAGCAAGCAGACAGTGTTAGTGTTACAGGGAGGACAATGAACGACAACGAAAGTAATAGTGATTGTTCAATCATACCGCCGGACAAGATCAAAAAGGAACCTGACAGGGCTCCCAGAGGAAGCACGTACCACTCTTTAAGATCGTTACATCCGAAACCTTTAAGCAGGGACAGTGTACCGGCAGAGGTTAAAAAGGAACCTTTGCCAGTGCCTAAGAATTTACCCCAGGAGCAGCCTGTTCTGGGACTTGACTTTGCTATGGGTAATGACAAACGGGTGCCAATTGAAAATGTAGAAGGAGTCTTGATGATAAAAAGTGAACCTATTGATAAAGGTAAGTATTCAATTATAGTCGTGGGTATTTACTTTCCTTAAAGAAAAAAATAAAGGTCAGTTTTTACATTTGTAAAATAAATTTAATTTTGAAGTCACTTTTGTTCGTAATTTTTTTGAGGCATATGCAGACAGGATCTCACGATTGTGTCTCGATAGTGTTGTGATGTACTGGAATTTTGCATGAAATTTGAAATTGAATTTGGAATTTTTTTAGTTTCAGGGAATTCCTCTAAAATTTCCAAATTTTCAAATTTTCAAATTTTTTACAAATACGAAAATTTTTTCGTGGAATTTAAATTTCCCGATAAAATTTGAAAACAGATTTTTTAACATACACAATAGTCCAAGAAATAGAGAAATGCTTACCTGGTCAAAAAAAATATGACCGTATAGGAAATTAAATTTTAAATTGAGTTTCTTGTTCTTTAAACACGATCCAAAATGGCCAACATGATTAAAAAAAATCGCAAAGTTTCAAAAATCGGTTTTTCTAAAATAACTAAAAATATATAGCACGGATTGAAAAATTTTAAATGAGAAAGTTGTAGGTTTTACAAAGATCTATCGATTGATTTTTTGTAAGTATCGATTGCTTTGTTACTTTTCGAGATATATCGAAAAAACCGTTAAAAATCTTTTCTTTTCTCTTCTATAACTCATTTACATTTACGTTCCCATACTTGCTATTTACTGCAAGCATAGCCCATGGCAAATCAAAAAAGTACATTTTTGAAAAATTTAAAAATATTAATTATTTTTCGAGATATATCTATTTTTTGAAAAAAAAGGAGCTCTCGAAAATTGGCTAGATCTTCTCAGCGGATAGCGGATAACGATTTTCGGTTTATTTTCTTCGTAAGGAGTTATATTATCATGCTCTTAAAAAATGTTGACGATTTTTTTAATTTTAAGGATCAAAAATGACTGAAAAAGTTTTTTTTGGGTGTTTTTTTCAAATAACTATTTCAATTTTTATTTTATGAAAATGACTTTTAAAGAAAGAAACTGCTGACATTTTTTCACGAATTTAAAAAAAAATGTTTTTCTTCGACCTTCTGGAGCCGAGATAATTTTTTTATTTGAATGAAGCAAAGAAATTAAGGTATTACACGAAAAATACTGTAATACTTTTATATAATTATTAAAATGACAAAAACGTGAATTAAACAAAAACTAAACATTTACAACTGGATTCATGAAAGAGGAGTAAGGCGTTAGTCGGACTAAGGAATTTTGCGCCCGTGTAAACCTATCCGCAAAAAAATGCGCTATCCTTGCACTAATAGTTACGCCAAAATTTAAACCTACATAACATGCATAAAAATCTTGTCTTATAATTAAATTATTATTAAGCACTGGGATTACTTATAAAAAAAATAAAATGCAATAAACTTAATAAACTGCAACTTAAGTTGCATAATTTTTATGCATGTTATGTATGTGGGTCTAAATTTTGGCGTCACTATTAGTGCAAGGATAGCGCATTTTTTTGTGAATAGGTTTACACGGGCGCAAAATTCCTTAGTTCGACTAACGCCTTACGCCTCTTTCATGAATCCGCTTGTTAGGGACTATTTTGCTGCTAAGGCAAAAATGACTATAATATTCGTGTTTATCTCGTCAAGCTACCTCAGATAGAGTACAAAAGAATTTTAAAAACATGGTCCAGAAGCCGAGATATCAAAGATTTTGTAAGAGCGAGCCATTTAGACTGCACGTCATCAGCGCACCTCTTCCCCCTACTTCTCCGCCCAGTCCAACTGACGCTTGCACGCTTCAGTTTATTACTCAATTACTAATACTAAAAATCAATTAAGCATATCCTTTTTTTTTGAAAATATACCTAAGTATTTAACATTACTCCATCAAGCGCATCACTGTAAAATGTTAATTTTATTTTTAATTTTTTGAAATAAAAAATTATCTTGGCTCCAGAAGGTCGTAGAAAAACAGATTTTTTTTAAATCGTGAAAAAATGTCAGCAGTTTCTTTCTTTAAAAGTCATTTTCATAAAATAAAAATTGAAATAGTTTTTTCGAAAAAAACAAAAAAGCATCTTCTTCAGTCTTTCAGTCATTTTTTGATCCTTAAAATTAATAAAATCGTCAACATTTTTTAACAGCATGATAATATAACTCTTTACGAAGAAAATAAACCAAAAATCGTTACTGTAGGGCTATCCGCTGAGAAGATCTAGTCAATTTTCGAGAGCGCCTTTTTTCAAAAAATTGATATATCGAAAAATAATTAATATTTTCAAATATTTCAAAAATGTACTTTTTTGGCTTGCCGCAGGCTATGCTTGCAGTAAATAGTAAGTATGGGAACCTAAATGTAAATGAGTTATAGAAGAAGAGAAAAGAGAAGATTTTTAACAGTTTTTTTCGATATATCTCGAAAAGTAACAAAGCAATCGATACAAAAAATCAGTCGGTAGATCTTATTAAAACCTACAACTTTCTTATTTAAAATTTTTCAATAGATGCTATATTTTTTAGTTACTTTAGAAATACCGTTTTTTGCAACTTTTTTTTTAACCATGTTCGCCATTTTCGATCGAGTTTATAGCACAAGAAACTGAATTTAAAATTTAATTTCCTATACGGTCATATTTTTTTTGTCCTGGTAATAATTTCTGCAAATTTAACATTAGGCCGTGACAGAATGCTTGGACTACAAGGCAGGTTCTCATGGACGCAAGCGAAATTTGCTGATTTTTATTTAAATTTCACAGTTTTTGATTTAAATTATCTCAGCTTTTTACTAATTTTACAGTACATTTGAAACACATTTAATTCTGTCAACATGTGAGGTTTACGTGTAGTGCTATTGAATCTGATTTTCTGAGAGTTTTGTGGCTTTTGTAAAAAGAACAGAAAAACAACAAAGAATATTTTGTTCACAAACCTTTCAATAATATTTCTTATTTCAAATTTTATATACAGGGTGTTTTTAAATGAAGTAGAAAAAATGGTACCAGTGAATGTAGAGCCAAAAATATAAGGATTGAAGTAAAAATACCTTATATGAAAGTTGCACCCCTGAGGCGATATACCCTCTTAAAGGAGAGGATTGAAATTCACATTTTAATTTTTTTCTTTAACATGAGGAATGCTAGAGACACGAAACTTGGTATGGGCATCCTACTATATAATAAAGACAACTTTTCAATATTTTTTCGATCATTGGCGTATTTTATAATGGAGTGAAACAGAACCCCATTGCAATATTTTATTAGAAATTTTTTATATGAAGCAAATTATTTATTTAAAAATATTTATTGGGAAGACTGATTTATTGCGCAACTTTTTTACCTCTTGTAATTTTTTGATAAAACCGATAGTTTTCTAGTAAAAAAATTAGATGCGTCATCGTTCACTAAAGGGGTAATTGTGAAAATTTGTAAAAATAAAGCTGGTAATTTAATATATAAAACACCCTGTATCTCCTGTGTTTGTAAAAATAACTATAGCATTTGTATAGATTGCTGAAAAGCAAAAAAAAATCTCCAATTTTTTAGGTCGTGACCAGCTACTATTTCCATTTAAAAAAATATAACATTGGGTCATAACTCCGGAATCTTAAGACCTACTAAAAATCTAATACCGACATTCAATTCTACGCCAAAGAATTAGTCTTGAGCAGTTTTCATTTTAACTCTACCTTATTTAAAAGCTGAGATACAGACATGTTCAAAAGTGTCACAATAACGAGTCGCCCTGTAACTCAAAAACAAATGAAGATATCAAATTTCTGATTTGACAGTCGAGTTTGCCGTAAAAATCGAGCTGGAGAACGTTGTGTCAGATCTCTCATATCTTTAGTAGTTTCTGAGATACCCTGAAATCCCACCGAAAATGGACCAGTCTGTACTTTATTGATCCCTTATCAAGTTATACAAATGGTATTCTTCAATTTACAGTGTGTCTATAGTCCAATAACGGAACAGAAAAATGCAGTAATATTTTATGATCTCCAAATTTTTATTAAACATTTGTTGTGTAGTTTTTGATGTAATTACGAGGATTATAAGTACATATGTTTAAGTTACTTAAATGATATGAAATGAATTTTTTTTTTTTTTAAAGCAACAAAAGTTCATATTTACAACCTTGATTTCTAATAATAATCTTAGTAATATTTTTAAATATTTCAAGTGATTGGAATCCCTGGCTTATGATCACTAAAACACCCTGTATATGTAGTTAAGATAATATCAGAGGCAGCTGGTCAAAATTTTTTTTCGTAAGCAAGAATCATCTTTTTTTCTCAAAATGGAAAGTTATCAAATTCAAATTTAAATAGGTATAACTACAAAAAATTATAATTTTGTGAAAAAATTCCTGCTTTTATCTACCAGTTGATTATGAAAAAAAATATACATACAGTGAGCAGCAAAAGTATGGAATATATTTATTTAAAAATCAGATGTTTGTTATTTGAAAAATCGCTCAGACCTGTCGAATTATATTTTTAGTTGCGCATTTTCTGAAACAATTTTCATTTATACAGGGTGGCCCAAAAAAAATTATGGAATCAAGGTCAACTTTTTTTAATGAAAACCCCACTTTTTTGTATTTTTATTCAATTTTCCATGGAATTCTGATCATTTTTTTATGGAACATAACATAACCTATACCTATCTTTAACCGTTTTTGAGATAATGGCGTCTGAATATAGAATATGGAAAATTTTCAAAAATTACTCTCAATAGGTAAGGACTATAACGTCAAAGTCAGTGGGAACTGGTGTACTTTCTGCTAAATACATTTTGTGTTTTTCAAATATTTAAGCACTTGATTGATTGGATGATCTGAATACTTGTTATTGAATATATCACACACTTCTTGTTGTGTTCTTGCTTGGTCACCGTGTCCCAAATAAATTAGAATTTCTATCCGCTGCGTTTCTGTTAGATGCGCCATCTAGTTAAGTAATTGCACTGTCCTAAATAATAAAAAATAGTAGTAGTGAACAAGGTTTCAACTGACTTTGACGTTACCTATTTAATATTTAGTTGCTTGACGACGGCTACAATGCGTGTTTTTCTGGAGTTTTTAAAATTTTTTTGTTCTTTACAAAAAAAACATGAAACGGTGTTAAAAATTTGCAAAATAACCTGGCTCGTAATTTAAATAGTGACATTTAACAAAATCATATTTTATACAATAAAATTATGCGTTTTTAATTAAATTATACCTAAATACCTCACTTATATTTTTTACATTCAAGTCATTACGTCCTAACGATCAAAATAAATCACCGAACCACTTATTTCTTATGGATTTTTCTGATTTGAGGCAACTTTCTGTGAACCACACAAATCTAAGATGGAAAAGTAAACGTGGTTTTATTTTAAAACCAGCAGGGTAAATCTCAGGGTAGTTTTTGAAAATTTTCCTTATTTTATATTTAGATGCCATTATCTCGAAAACGGTTAAAGATATCTATCTTTATAGGTTATGTTACATAAAAAATGATCAGAATTCCATGGAGAATTGAATAAAAATACAAAAAAGTGGGGTCTCCATTTAAAAAAGTTGGCCTTGATTTCATAACTTTCTTTTGGGCTACCCTGTATAAATGAAAATTGCTTCAGAAAATGCGCAACTAAAAATATAATTCGACTGGTCCGAGCGATTTTTCAAATAACGAACATCTGATTTTTAAATAAATATATTCCATACTTTTGCTGCTCACTGTATACTCTGTATAAATACGAGCAGCTCTTTTCTAGATCTCAGTCACCAACCCCTATTTTAATTTTTTTTTTCACAAATTAATTTCTGTCGTCTTCCACTAGAAAACATTAATATTTTTAGTAGTTTGAGAACGAAGGAAATTTTAGAGAGAATTACTTTTTCCTCAAAAATTTACTAAGAAAATAGGACACGATCGTGGGAAAAAACTGACCCATAAAGCTAATAAATTGCAGATTTTTTTCATTTTGAGTTTCCCAAAGCAAAAATCAGAATGATAATAATTGTTATAATTTACAGACGACGAAAATGATGGTGATAGAGATGACTCGAGCGATGATAGTGATGATTTCGTAAGTATAATACCACTTGCTTATCAAGTGTGACAGTGCACTTTTTTCTTTCCAGAACTTTAATAACATTTTGAGCAGTATAGAGGCCAGATCGAAACGACTGAAGAAAATTAAGAAGTCCATGCCGTGATTGATTGTTTTGTGGCGGGTAACGGAGTACCTACAAGGTGAGTCAAAAGTAAGGGATAATCCAAATGTCTTGGGGCCCTCTGGGCAATTTGTTTGAAATTTAAAGGTAATAATTATTAAAAACTGGTACTACATTGAATAAATTTCATTTCTGAATGTAGAAATGAAATATTAAAGTGAAATAAATGTAAACTCAAGTTTATTTTGGTTTTCTAGATACACTAGTTTTTATTGTTGTACAGTTTAGAGTTGTGGTTCATGTACAATCCAGGAAAATATTATTTTTCTTCTATTGCTGTTTCCCCAAGATTAGCTTGTTGTAAAGACACAAAGATATTACCTCAGAAAATCATTATAGGCCGATTCCATCTTAGATCATGCAGAGCTACTCCAAAATATTTTTTTATTGTTCTAGATCAAAAATAAGAGGACCACAATTTTTTCTTTTTCCTCTCAGACGCATAGTTCCGTCTATTATGTACTCGGAAAATGCATCGCTGAAAAGAAGAATTTAAAAAAAATGTTCCGATTGCATTTTGATTGCTTATTATTTTTATTTCTTGACAACATAAAATAATTCTTATTTTACCTGATAGAGGGAATGGAGCCCTTCAAGTCTACCTTTTCAAAAAAATGTAAATAAATGCATTGTTCGACAGAAAATGCATTTTTTCAAAAAAGTGCATCTTCGAAAAAAATTTGTTTTTCTCAAGAAGGTCATATTTTTTGCACTCAAATTTTTTTTGGAGATTCTTAATACCAATACTTTCAAATCTATCTTTCTGAAATTTGCAGTTTTTGCTTTTTATCGCATAAAACTTAAAAATAAAAAAAACTACAATAACGTGAATAAAATAAAACATTCATTTCTATTCAATTATGACTTGAATTTCTTTTGGTAAAACTAGGTCACATGGATCGAATAATGCTAATGCTGCTGATCAAATTCTTAGTCATTATCGGAATAAGCGCGAAGTTGCTTGGATCGAGTGTTAATGATTAGGTGAGCCGGGTTGCCAGTTCAATTTTCTTTCCTTCAGTAGAGATGCATTAAAAGATTCAGTAGAAATCGGTAGACTTATTTTATATTATAGTAGCACTAGGCGAAAAGACACCTCGATTGGTTATTAAACTATATTTTCGTAGTTGGTAGACAAATTAAAAAAATAGCTTTGAATTTATAAACATGATAAAATAATTTTAGAAACCACAGAAAACTCTTTTAAAAACTTTGACTTTTTGACAACGGAAACATCTGTAATACTCTAACCTAACTCCGACGCGAGATTCAAAATTTAAATTAAAATACCATGCAAATTATAGAAAAATAATTGGATAACGGGATATTTGACTAAATAAAACCACCTATATTGCTGAAAAAGATGTTTATCTTAGAAATAAAGAAAACAAACAAAACAGGTACAAATAAAATACATAACGGAGACCTCCTAGCCGGGTGTCTTGGCCGATGGAGTTCGATCGGCCGAGGTAAGCATCACGGACGCAGGCTGGAACTTGGATGGGTGACCTAAGACAGGCTCGGGGACGCGGCTGTGGCAGCCTACAAGAGACCTTGGTCGCTCAACACCTTCCGCCAGCGTGTGGTCCCCGATAAAATGGTAATGAGAATAGAACAACAAATCTCTGTAACTCAAGACCATGCCATCATACATTAAAAAAAAAAATTGTACGAGACTTTGGCATCAAGCCACCCGTGTAGTAATAGGATGGTTTGAAGAAAAGTACTCGAGTAATGAAGGGGACTCTACAAGGGGCCTAATAAGGCCTAAGTGCTGCGGTGAAAAAGCAATTTCACAGTACAAAATACATAACAAAACAAAACATATTGATTTAATAAAAACATACAGTAGAATCTCTATAATCCGACACTTCACTACACCGGCACGTCCAGTAATCCGGCGTCATTTTTTCCGCGTTTATCTACTATCCTTGAAGAATACAGTTTATACAGTAATAGTTTAGTTCAAAGATTATTTTACAGAAACATAAAAACATTACAATATACATATATTTGCATATACAACTGTAATATGTATGTATCTATGTAGGTACCAATCTCTTTGTTAATAAACAATTAAAAGTAACATTTTTTAATATAATACTGTTTACATACATTTTCCATTAATCCGAATTTTCCAATACTCCGGCACTCTTAGGTTTTTAATGGTGCCGGATTAGTGAGATTATACTGTATTCTAAAACGAACTAGTTATAACAAAATAAAACCTCATATTTAATTAAATTGAATATACAAAATTATTCTACATCTGACTCTCACATTGACACTGACATCTCATCTAACCTGAAAATTAGATATGGAAGGTCTCGAGTAAAAAATTGATTGGTACTCGATTGTTGAGATCACTCGAGATATCTCAAGATGTTTACTCCCACCACCCGAGTGATTATTACCCTGCGACTGCGCACCTAAATGCTGCTATATACTGCAAGTAGTCTGGGATGAAAATGACCAATATTTCGTATCTCGAGTGATTACTCGATTAGTGACAAATATAATTACTATATTATATTACTATAAAATCGGGCACGTTCGAAATTTATAGAGCTATGCATTTAAATAATGCGTTCGGAAATTTATGCATGGCGAGTTTAGTCGTATAATAATGATGTTGATTTTTCTTCTACAACTCAGGAAGATTTTTTATCTATGTAAATGGTTTTATCATTACAGAGTTTTCAGTAGATCAGTAGATCAAAGTTCAAATCAGTAGATCTACTGAAAAATCAGTAGACCTGGCAACCCTGACCGCGGCCTGCTTGGTATATGGATTCCAACAGGGGTTTGAACGTCTCCGCCGGGTCCCTTGACTCCTGTGAATTGTAGTTTTTTTTTTTAAGTTTTATGCGATAAAAAGCAAAAACCGCAAATTTCATAAAGATAGATTTGAAGGTATTGGTACTAAGAACCTCCAAAAAAAATTTGAGGGGTCCTCTTATTTCTGACCTAGAACTGGAGTAGCTTGGTGACAGGTCCACATGGACCTCTGCATGATTTGAGATGGAATCGACCTATACTAGTATTTTTTTTAGTTAATCCTATTCATTAATCATTTCTGGACATTTCTATTGTTGGACATAGGGGACAATAATTCATTAGACAAACTGCAGTTGGCTAGAGAGTAAAAAAAATTATTTTTCGCCAACCGTTACAAAACTATGACATTTTTTTATTGTCGGAAGTCTCTAAGGTTGATGTTTTCCTTACTGAGAAAAAAAATGGTATCTTAGCAACAAAAGTATTCACTTTTAATCATAGGAGCTAAAGTTGACACTTTTAATCCTTAGATTAAAAGTGTTAAGTCAAAGCACAAATTGGAGAAAAAATAGCACGCTTTATTCAGATTAAAAGTGTCTTTTTTGTCTCGCAATCTTGCAAAATTTGCTCGCCACAAAATTAACACTTTTAATCCTAATATAACAATATACACTATTCAAAGATTTGAAAGATATTTTGGGTTATGCCATATTTTTGCTACCTGATATCTTATGTCTTAAATAAGTCTTGTTTTTTAGTCTTTTAACAAATGTCTTATTTATTTTATTGTTGTATTTCAATTCTTGTCTCTGAAAATAAATTTTTTAAGGAAATGTAAACTTTCGTTTAAATGTGGCCCAACCATTATGATTTTACACTATTTTCTGCTTGCTTATATTAGTAACGTAATTACTTTTTAATAACCATAATTATTGCTTTAATTATGTTTTCTTTTTAAATTAACAAAAAATTAATCTTAATGACATGAGGGTCAAAATTCACCAGTACAGATATTTTTTTATTTCTATTGCAGCAAATTTTTTTTACTGACATGAAATTTATGTATATGAAAAAAAAAATAGTTTTTGCTTCCTTTATGAACTCTTATAAAAGTCAATTAATAACACAGACACTGTTTACTGCAGTACAATACTAATTATGAATATTAAAAATATATAAATAATGCAATTATTTGAAAAAATAAGTCGTATTTAATTTTCCTAGAAAGGATAATACGTCAGCAAATAAAATCGAAGGACAATTCAACAACTCATTTTTAAAATGTTTATTCAATTTTGCTCTAAATTAAGTTATCAGTGTTCCATTTCGCGTGGGCGCTACATTTGTTATTTTAAATGGAAATATTGCGTTTTTGAATTCCTTGGTTAATATTAGGTAGAGTTTATTAAATGTACATGGTGTTTAAAACTTACCGTTTTCGAGATAATCAGTTGATTTTGAAAAAAATTACGATTTTAACTCTCTAAATGAGGCTAGATAGAATTTAAACCGTAAGAGTTAGAATTTAGAAACCTGCAGTTTTCACAGTTCGTTTTGGCATCTTGTCAGCTGTGAGCAAAACTTGTACGTTATTCAAACTCGGAAATACCGAGACCTACTTTTAATAATCTTATGAGTTGAAAAACTTTTTTTTTCAAATGGAATGGCCCATATTAATTGTCGTGAGTGAATGCAAAATTGAATGCCCTTTCAACTGTTATAAGGTTGTCCATACTTATCTCGAACAGTTTTCCAGAAAAATCAGGTTCTTTTCTAAAGTCCGAAAAAGTAGTAGTATTTCCGAGTCTGAATAACGTACACGTTTTGCTCACAGATGACAAGATAGAGTAATTTATGCCAAGCCGAACTGTGAAAACTGCAGATTTCTAACTCTTACGGTTTAGACACTATCTAGTCTCATTTAGAGAGCTAAAATCGTGATTTTTTTCAAAATCAACTGATTATTTCGAAAAATGGTAAGTTTTAAACACCATGTACATTTAATAAACTTTACCTAATATTAACCAAGGAATTATAAAATGCAATAATATACAGGGTGTCCATTTAAAATAACAAAGTTATGTAGCGCTCACGCTGAACTGAACACCCAGTAAAGCTAAAAATATTTTCTTTACATGGCCTACATGATTCCAGACAATTTTTATTAAAACCATTTTTTTACAAAAGAATCCCTCTTAGATGGAACACCCTGTATATGGGGTGGCCCAAATTTGACACTTTTGGGGGATAACTCCTATTTCCCAAAATAGCAAAAAAAATGTTTAGATGTGATCTCGATTTTTGAGGCAAAAACCACAGCGATATCTGATTCATTTAATAGATACAGGGCGTTTTTCCTAATTTAGTCATTTTCTGTGATGTCTTCTATAATGTTTTTATACATACAGGAAATTATTTTTGCACAGTTTTTTGCGTAAAATCCACTGAGGAATGCAATATTATTTTATAACATATTTTTTTTAAACAGAACATTATTTTTCATTACTCTAAATCTGTGTAAAATTTTCTTTCAACTGTATTACTTACATATTTCTACAAACAATTTTTGTCACTGTCACTACACTAAAAATTATTATGTGTACAGCTAATTTTGTTACTAAACGGGTGATTAAAAAATAATAATAATTTTTTATGGTTGTTCTATGGAAAAAATTTTAATGTAAATGTCATTTTACGCAACACCACACACACTATATGAAAAACTTTTAAAAAAATCTACAAAAGTCAAATATAATATATTAAAAAATAGTCATAAATATTTACAAGCCACGTGACCGCCCAGCCAGCTCTGCAACCAACATTGCAGTGCTGGCACTGGTAATGAAAAATCCCTAAATCTTGACGTCACTATTGTTAATGATTCGTTAATGAACCATGACACCCCCGGTCGGGATAATGTGATCGCTGATTGGTTGAATAGAATTTAATTACCAACATAAGTGAAATATAATTACTAGTGATGTGGTTCTGAAGGCTCTGTAGAAAACCACCAACATTAAAAATCGCTTTATATTTCTTAAATGAATCAAGATATCGAGATGCCGTTTTCGCCACTCAGCATTTCTCGAAAATCGAGTTCGTGACTTTTCTGTAAATTTTTAGGGAAACGCAGAAAACCTAGAAGTTTCGAATTTGTCCCACCCTGTACAAATCAAAAGGTTTCTGACCGCGACACTATTTAAAGTGCCATCTAGCAGATGGTAACCAAAGACGAATTCTTTTGTCCATGATTGTCAGATTTACCAGAGCAGCTGTTTGGTTGAACTTGAAAATTTATGGCGGAACTTTAAATTCAACCAATAAGCTGCGCTGATTTCAAATCAAGGCAAAATTTCTTAATTTGTTGGGATTCCTTGGTATACAAATCATAAACAGGAAATAAATCAGCTGCCAATTGTGAAACGTGGTGGAAGGAAATGTGCTAATATGTACTTGTATAGTAAACAAAACAATCCTCATTTTAACAGGATATTAGGTATCTATCGATTTCCATTACAGTAGTAAAATGTAGTTAAAAATAAACATATAATTATGAATAAATGAAAAATTTCAAGTTCTTCTGAGGTGACTACATTTTAAAAAATGTAATGAAAGTAGGTATAGTTAATCATTTTTTTTTAAGTATAAGTAAAATAATAATGTGTTTTAACTGTGATATTTATGTTGTAGATAACTGAATAATAATTGAAATTCTTTCATAGATAATCTTTACAGATCTGGCATCTATTTATAACAATACCCCCTATACATATTTTAATTTTCGCGCTATATTTTATTCTGTTTTGTTTTCCGCGTAAATATAATTCAAAAATAGCTATTATTTCATAAAAGCCAAACATCGTTGAATATGATCTAATCGAATCATTCCAGAGCTTTTTTAAATATCCGTTCGTCTGGTGTGGATTGTATGTACTAGCCTTCTTAATTAGTGGGATTATTTCATTTCATCATTTCTCTGTCTGTGTGTGGGACTGAAACGCACATAGCCCATGGTTATAGGCGAAAAGAGCATAGAATGATGAGCATGAGCGGGTATTCCTATTTCCTACAAACACTGTAAACGTCGAAGAAGGACGCAGGCGCGCAAATGGCAGTTAGATAGGGCGTACGACGGTGTGGTGCGGTGTCAGTCCGGCTGGGTATCGGGTATTTAGTTATAAAAACGGCTAACAGAAATTTACGGTTCCTAATATTCCGGAAAGTGCCAAGGTGCCGGTCGCTTCTGAAATCTTCGCCCGTAAAGTGAGAGTGCACCATGAAGGAATACACACAAGTAACGCTGCCAAACTATTCGTACATTTTCAATTTCGAGTCTGATTTCATTCACCAAGAGACCCGCACGTGGATGCAGGACAATTGGACCTTAGGATTCTACTATGTTGGTATTTACATGGTGCTCATCTTTGGCGGTCAGTACCTTATGCAGGGCCGACCTAAATTCGAGCTCAGGGGTGTGCTAGTTTTGTGGAACACACTGTTAGCCACGTTTAGTATAATGGGGGCATGTAGAACGGTACCCGAGTTTCTGCACACTCTTACCCACCACGGACTGTACCACTCAGTATGTATTCCTTCTTTCATTGAACAGGACAAAGTTTCTGGTTTCTGGACGTGGATGTTTGTATTGAGTAAACTTCCAGAATTGGGTGATACCATTTTTATAGTGCTTAGGAAACAACCCCTGATCTTCCTCCACTGGTACCACCACATCACCGTTTTGTTGTACTCTTGGTTCAGCTACACCGAATATACAGCTAGTGCCAGATGGTTCATCGTTATGAACTATTGCGTCCATTCTGTGATGTATTCGTATTACGCTTTAAGGGCTATGAGATATAACCCCCCTAGGCAGATCGCTATGCTTATAACTTCTTTACAGTTGTTACAAATGATCATTGGCTGTGCTGTAAACTTATGGGCGAGACAACTTTTACAAAACCAGGCAGAGTGCCACATAACTCCGTTCAACATAAAGTTGTCTATTGCCATGTACTTTAGCTACTTTGTATTGTTCGCTAGATTCTTCTACAAGGCCTACATGTCTGGGGAGAGGAGATCCAAAACGAGAAGCCCACCTGTTACTGCAGACTATCCCTTGTTGAAATCTAAAGTTCACTAATTTTTTACATTAGATGTTTAAGAGACATTCCGAAAAAAGTGTTATTTTTGCTAAATTTGGTGTTTGTGTGGAGGAATTACCTCACCATTTTTACTTCCATATTTTGTAAAATGAAACTTAAAAGTTCAACTTAATTATTTGGGTTTGGTTGGAAAATAATGTTTTCCCAATGTGGGTAGAGATATTATTCCAAACGATGTCACAAAACAATGCCAATGTAAAAATTTTATTACTTAATAGAGTCGTCAAAATTTTATTAAAATTAAATTCGGTTCAGTCTGTTTTTTCAAAGTAACTGCTGCAAATTTAATAATCTATTATTCATCTACTGTTTAAGTAGGTATTTGCTATTTAAATGTCAGGTATTACCAAATCTATTACCTGTTATCTACATGTTGTATTACTACCTTTGTAATCAGCAAGACCAATTTTGAGATATGAGACTAAACAAAACTTCAGAAATTTCAAATACACTAATGTATGTCAGTTACGTTATCCACATTCTGTTGCTTAGAATCCTGATTATATATATTTTTTTGTAAAAATTATTAAATAATTGGTATTATTGGCAATTGGGCATTTTTTATATTTAAGGCTTTTATGCCATTTTCTTTTAACGGATACATAAATAGTAGCAAATACAGAAATAAATTTTCTACTTTTACGTTGACTAACTGCATAGGTATTACAAATATTTTCTGACAATACCTATTGATTATTCCAAGCGATCTAAATTATGTTCATCGTAACAGTAATTTATGTGCTTTCCAAATTGTAGATAAATTTTATCAATATATTACACCACCTTTGGCAGTATATTTACTTTATTGCCAGTAGAAAAATACCAACCAAAAAAATAATTTTTAGAAAGCAACATGCTTATAGTTTGTTTTGTGATGTCAAATATAAGATGAAGCGGTTTTCTATCAGTAAAACTAGTCATTAGTTTATATGTTACATTAAGTTTTTTGTTGACGATAGAATGATATATACTTATTCACTCAATAAGAAATTTTATAATTTTTTTAAAATAATTAAAAGTATTATATCCAAACGGTGAGTAAAGATATAATGGCAAAAATGCTTATGAAATCACATTTGTACAAGTTTAAATTATTTTTTATATATAAAAGTTTATTATTTTTAATAACTTGTTATACAAATAGAGCTAATTTAAATTATGTCATGTTTTTATTTATTGATACACATTTATATATAGTTATCATTAATTTTATAAAATATTATTAAACTGCAAGTAGAAACATTCTCAATAATTTGAGAACAGTGAATTGTAAACAAATATACTGCTGATTATGGTAATTACGGTTTGTTTTTATAATTATATACATATTGTAAAGGTACCTGTTTCTTGAAAATTGAATTGTGAATTTATTGGTTACTGAAATTAAATAAAAATAAAACTTAACTCATTGTTTTAATTAGCTATATTGTTTTTAAAAATTTAAAACTTATGGGTATAATATCATTTTACTTAGTATTTAATCAATTTTTTTTGTATAAGAAAGCCAAAGAGTTATCTTTACATCTAATATTTAATGGAATAACAAATAACAATTCATTAAAAAATATGTTAAATATTTTCAAATTACTGATATAAAAATTACAACACACTAAAATATAGGCATGATACTAAATAAATAAATTTTAATGTAATCTTATCATAAGTATTACGCACACAGACCACAGCATAGACTACATATAGACCTTTAGAGGTATTAGAGAAAAGCTCGGAGAAAAGTTGCGCATTTTTTTCTTATTAATATGTATTTGGTACTTTAATTTCAAAGGCATTATCTTAATGATTTCTCTATTTCACATATTAAATGTCCGATGAAAATGATTTATATTAAAGTCCAGGAAATGATTAAAATAGCATATAAAAATTTATTTTCTAAAGGAACTGCAAATTTATTTTGGCCGAATAAGCGATTAAGAAAATACAAATTTGTAAACAGGTACCAGAAATTAAATACGTGAAGAACATACATGTATTATCCATGAAACCATGAATAAATATATATGGCATCATTCGTATTTTATACCTAATATGTAAATAAGTTTGCTTCCATTATCACGCGTCTCTAAAATTTAGAAAAAATAATTAATGGGAGGAACGAAGCCCTGATGCAATGTCTATTACTTTGATAGCTTATTACGTAATAGAATTAATAGGTGTCTTCTAGATTGCGTTACAGTTTGGCAGGTGTTTCTTGGAAAGTGTATTATTTAACGGTTATTCAACGTGAACAGTTAAAATTTTCTGTAAAAAAATATATCCAAATACAACTAAGATAGTGATGCACAAAGTGAAAGTAAAAAAATTATATATACAAATGTCTGCTCCAAAAATTAATGTCTCTCTGATATACGTGGAGTGACCAGGGCGGATCTGTTTTGAGATGGATGTGAGAGGGGGCAAGCAAATAATAAAAGTGTAGATCCCTAGATCTGGGCGAGGTCCGGAACATTTTCAAAATTGCAAAAGTGTTTAAAAAATTTAAAAAAATACGTATTTTGTCAGAGTTTTTGACTTATATCTTCGAACCTAGGTATACATTTTGGAAGAATATTGAAGATGAAAAAAGTTTTAGAATTGAATTTTGCACAATATACTGTAAGTTAAAAATGTTTAAATTTATTACCGATGTTGCAAAATAGCAATAATTGATGAAAAAAGGCAAAATAATCAAGTTTTTTTGATAATTTTTTAAAAATATTTTAATTGCGCCAAGGGCATTTTAATTTTGGCAAAAAAAACTTTAGGATATAATAAAAGAACACACCAAATTTCATTAAAATCGGTTCGATAGTTTTCGCAAAATAATTCTTTGAAAAAAATTTTGAAAAAAAAATTTCGGATTTTCAAAATGTTGCACAGCCTCAAATAAAGCATCCAGATACTTGAAAATTTTTTCCCATAGAAAAGACCTTTCAAATGATTTTTGAAATTGAAATCGGTTGATTAGGACGGCCACAGTAAATTTTTAAAGTTAACACCCTTTTTTAATTTTTAAACAATTAGATTATATTTATCAATTGGCAATTTAGTTTTTATCAAAAATTATATTTTTAAAGTACAATTTTTTCTTAATTTTTTCTGTATTTAACAAAAAATTAATTTCCAAATACAAAAAAAAATAATTTGTTTAAAAAAAAATTATTTAAATAGTTGTAATAATTATTATTATTAACTAAATATTCAGTGTTGAAATACATACGTAAACAAATTTTTTCATTGAAAAAATGCAATAGCTTAGGGTAAAATATACAGTACTTATATTTAATGCATAAATAATAAACTTTGTGCATAACAAAAATTTGCAAATTAGACAGTTGGCATTACGATATTCGAATTCCTTGGTTCGCAAAACATCGGATAAAAAAAAGATCGAAATTGGTCCATTAGAAGCCGAGATAATGCAATTTTTTTCGTACCTTCGCATTTTGAACCTCCGTATTCAGTCTCGGAGCGAAAACCCCTCCCCCACTTTTCGTGTTTTGAGTCACTTTTCGCGAGTACGAGCTACAGCTTTTCCGATGAATTATCTATGTTGCCCATAACTTATGGATATGAACATTTTTTCCAGCTTAGAACTCGGAAAAACGAAGCCACTGGATTAAAGATTATTGCTCAATTGTTTATAAATTAACGGTAAATGCCGAACATTGACCGCTTATAGGTATCTCGAGAACCAATAAACGGAATTTAAACTTTTTTTTTAAAAAAAAAAAGAAGCGTCTTTCCGAGTACTTACTTTAAAATTATAATTTTTGAAAAAACTAAATTGAAAATTGATAAATGTAATCTAATTGTTTAAAAATAAAAAAAGAGTATAACTTTAAAAATTTACTGTGAACCATTTGAAAGGTTGAGCGGTCTTTTCTATGTGAAAAAATTTCAAGTATCTAGACTAGATGCTTTATTTGAGGCTGTGCAACATTTGGAAAATCCGAAAATTTTTCGCTAAGTAAAAAAAACTATTGTTGTGGTAAAAGGTAACGTAATTGTCGAAATATCGATATATGTAATTGAATGAAAAATACCATTCATTTGAAATATGCTGATTCATTAAATTTTGTTTATAGGTAGGACATACTTAAATGAAACATTACTATTACGTTTAAAAAAGTATCAAGTATATTTTCAATGGACAAGATTAAAAAAAATTATGACGTCTATTCTTTACTACTGCCTACTATCTACGAATAGTAGTTAATAATAATAATAATAATAATGATAATGATAATGATAATGATAATGATAATAATAATAATAATAATAATAATAATAAATTTTCCTTTAAGACATGTGTACACATATATAGGAATAGTCAATATTACTTAACCTAAGGCGACAGAATTCATCTACAGAATAAATACACCTGTTCACTAAAAATAACTTTAATTTACATTTAAAACTTTTAAAAAACTGGATTCGCTTTATTTCTTCTGGCAGATGATTGAAAAGCTTCAAAATAAGATAGGAGAATTTCGTGATATATTAAATTTATATAGGGGCATCCGGAAGTCACCATTTTGACGCGTATTAATTGAGTGAATGTCCCTATTCATTTTGAATGTTGCTCGATTTTTAAAAATATATATGCACAGTGCAAAAATTAATAATCCTGTAAGAGTTATCACACCAAATTCCCTAAACAAAGCTT
This sequence comes from Anoplophora glabripennis, assembly GCF_000390285.2. Lineage (NCBI taxonomy): Eukaryota > Metazoa > Arthropoda > Insecta > Coleoptera > Cerambycidae > Anoplophora > Anoplophora glabripennis. The sequence goes on from NW_019416310.1 coordinate 1,884,063, forward strand.
TGCACGTGTGATAACTTGGAATACCCGCAATACATCTCAATACCCGTTTTTGGGCAATAAATACACCAGGTGATAGGGTAGTATCGCCCCAAAAATATACACCGTATCTCAAGCGGGAGTCAACTTGAGCGTGATACAAATTCATAAGCTGATGCTTTGTCAGAACTGATTTCAAGTTTTTAAACAAGTAACATAGAGAATTTAATTTTGCTATTAGGCTGGTGCAGTGCTTCTTCCAATTTAGGCACTCGTCCAATGTGAAACCTAGAAAATTGACGGTTGTTATAGTATCAGACAATGGAGAATTGTATACCTGAACATTTAGTTTAGAACATTCTTTCTGATAATTATGAAATCTAATATAAGATGTTTTTGAGGGATTAAAATATAATGAGTGAGAGCCACACTAATTGCTAACTTTATTTAGGACCGAGTTGCATTTGAGTGCCAGTGCATCATCAGTTTTATCAGATACAATTAGCGACGTATCGTCAGCATACATAACTGGGAATGCAGCGGAGATTAAGTATCAAGTTCACTCGTGTACAACACAAATAATACAGGTCCCAATATCGAGCCCTGTGGCACACCCATACCCACTTCCCTGTATCCTGAATTTATTCTTTGAACGGTACCAACTGAGGAACAAGAAATGCTTACATATTGTGTTCTATTTTTGAGAAATGAAGAAATCCATTCATAGGCCACCCCCCGTATACCATAGCCATCCAGCTTTTGTAATACACAGTCGAATGCCCTGCTGAGATCACAGAAAATCCCAACAGGGCACTCGCCTGCCTCCATAAGCTCAATAACCCTTTCACAAAACGAGTGTAAAGCGGTTGTGGTTGATTTACCCGCACAGAACCCATGTTGTTTATCTGTAACAATATCATATTTGTTGAGAAATTTTACTAATCTATCGTGAAAACAATATTCGAATATTTTGGAAAAACACGAAGGGACAGACACTGGCCTATAATTTTCCACATTTTGACAATCGTGTTTTTTAAAAACAGGTACAACCTTCTCAATTTTCAGATAGTCTGGAAATGACCCAGTCTGAAAGGACAAATTAATTAAATAACAAAGAGGTTTTACAATAGCTGTCAGAACTTTTTTTATGATGAAAACCGGTCGCGATGAATTTTTATTTTTTAATTCATTTCCTAATAAAATCAACAACTCGTCAGACGAATACGGTTGAATAAAAAAAGAAGGGTACACTTGATTTTGGCTAAGAATGGGGTAATTATTATTAGCCAATGGAATATTCTCAATCAACTTAAGGGGAGCATCTATAAAATAATCATTGGAAATTGAAGCTACAGACAGTGGATCGGTACACAATTTTCCATTATCTAATTTTATACTTATATTTTTTACAATGTTAGACTTATTGGACAGTTCTGAGATTACTCTCCAAGCGGTACGGGTTGGGTTATCAGAATTTACAATTTTACTTTGATAGAATTCCTTTTTTGTTCTACCAACTAATTCAGCATGTGCTTTTCTTGCGATTTTATAAAAGGGGTTCAACTCGGGATACAAAGCTCTCAAAATATGCAAGTCTTTCAGTTTAACACTAGATGTTCTTACAGCGTCATTTACCCACCACTTACGACTTTTCTTATAAAATTTCCGCCGAGGAAAACTTTTATTGAAGTGATATAAAAAAGTATTATGAAAACCTTCATATGCTTCATTTATATCAGAAGTATTGTATACCATAGCCAACTGCTCTCTCCATAGATCTAATCGAAACTCTTCGATATTATTAAAGCTTCTCCGAAAGTGAGAAGCCTGAAAAGGCTCCTCATCCCGCCCGTAATCAATCTGAAACAGCACAGTTCTATGGTCAGATACATCATTGTCAACTACAGCTGTAAGACTGTTCCCTATCATATTTGTGAAAACATGGTCAATTATGGTTGAGCGGGAGTGTGTAACCCGAGTTGGCCACCATACCACCGGAACCAAATCGAAACCAGATAAAACGTGACGTAAATTTCCAAAAACATTTAAGTATATTCCGAGAAGTCTCAGACGAATCCAAATTAAAATCCCCGGTTAAAATTGAAGTATGCCAGCTGTGTGTACAAATACAACGTTAAACAATTGATGTTTATCGGTAATAACTAATTCTCAGAACAGAACAATTAATGTAAAAATTATTATAAAATCGTTGTCAGATGTACAACGACGATAACATCTCTATTGCCTGGATTATTTAGAAATAAGGTAATTGGTGTAGGCGCGTCTGTACGTCCTTCGTGAATCATCATTCGGAGACACCGTAGTCACACAAAACCATTAATAAATATTACACATTGAAATTTTCGTATCAGAAGTTTGTGAAAATTAAAATCTGTATTAAATGAAAGGAAAAATAAAAGGAAATTAAAGAAAAGATTGGAGAGGAATAAAAAAATAATTAGTGACGAAGTTAGATAAGTTGCAATCTTGAAAGAAACATGCACATATAGATATATGTAGAACGATTGTTTTCATACAAGTTGTTCCATATGTTGGTGTACAATGGAAGACCACAGATTTCTAGACTAGATAGGCCGATTCATATGAGTAACTAAATGTTTACTCATATGACTAAGCTGTCCAGCAATACGCAATTCAGTTGGTATCTGGAATTGAACCGTGTCTGAGTGTTATTTGCGTACCACTATTTCCTTTTCTTCAGGTGTTTTCCAGCGAGTGCTTGAAAATTGGATTGGATTCGTTTAAGCATATGTTGTAGTTTGTTTTGTACTTGAGAGTTTAAAAATTACTGAATTTTGCTTTTTGATAAGTACCTAAATTATTTTTAATACGTATGATTATTTAGACGACATGATTCTTTGGGTACTTTAATTATATATTTTTCAAATCCATAATCTGATTAAAAGTTAAGTTCCTGTTTTAAGAGATTCATAATTTCTAAAATTCAAGCTAAAATTTAAGCACAACACTATCTTCGTACTACAAAATCGATATATTTTATTTTATTTATTTAAAAACTGGAAAACAATTGTCATGAAATTTATTATATGTTTCACAATTTAGTTGTTTACATTTTTTCCGTATGACAAGTCTGACGCGTGCACACGTGATATGCACAAGCTGTGTAGCGTTAGGTTAAGCGCTGTTGTCAGGTTGTGATGAACTCCCCAATATTAATACTCGCTGTGTTTTGAAAACTGTTAATCTTACTCCGCTGTAATATACAACTTTTTTGTTCATTTATGATTAGTTTGTCTCATGCTGAAGTAATGGCAATCAAACTTCTTACACCCTGTATACTCTAGGTTTACAAATTTTCATTTTAATATCTTGAGTAACAACAAAGTTATCAAAAGAAACATATTTTTTATTTTGAAGTTAATATTGATACTCTGTATCTCGCAAAAGGAACTCCAAACAATGGCATAAGAAAAGTCCTATTATTATCGCTCATAAAATCAGTGGTTTGACCTATTTTTTTTGTAACACTCTATATACAGGGTAGCCCATCGAAAACGTACCGCAAGGCATTACAGGGTAGTAATGAACTTTTCGACAAAATCCAAAAGCAGGTAAAGTTTGCTTCTGAGGGGGACAACTTTTGGCGCAAAAAGCATAGCATAATCTTCAACCCCCTAAGTGGGGGTGCCATCCCCCAAATTTTTTTAAATGGAAATGGGGGTCAAGTGGGGGGTCATTAGAAAGGGCTTTTAATTCTCTATACATCGATTCTTACTTTTTGAAAATCGATCCATTATTTTAGAAAATATGCAGCTTTGAAAATACGAACAATATTTTTGACGAGAAATGCGAAAATCGATTTAATTTTACTTCAAAACTTACGGTATTAGCTTGGTAAATTCCTTCAAAAGAATTCGCTGTTTTTTTTTTGATTTGCGAATTCTTTAGCCTGATTTTGGTGAGCAAAAAATTGTCCGCTTTTTGTTTCGTATTTAGATAGGCCACAAGAAGTTGCTAGATAACTGTCTTGTGACTTGTAGTTGAAGAGTACCAATACTGCCGAGTCTTTTAAATTGATTAATTATGGTGTACTCAATTCCAGAAAGAGTAGAAATTATTGAGCTTTTTTTCAAAAACAATGAATGCGGAAATCGGGTCGCCGAACTGTTCAACCAACGGCATCCTGAGAAACATGCGTCTGGAAAAATTGTTCGCGAATTGGTGGCCAAATTTCGCGAAACTGGCTCCGTTCATAACAAAAAGAGGCAGGTTGAAAATCCGGTACTAAATGAACCTACGGAAATAGCGGTATTGGGGCAAGTGGCAATGGATAGTACGCTGAGTACAATGCAATTGGCTACTGCGACAGGAGTGAGTCGTACAAGTGTCCAACGAATATTAAAAAAATACAAATTCCATCCTTATAAGATTCGGCTAGTGCAAGAGCTAAATGAAGACGATTTTGATCGTCGTTTGCAATTTTGCGAAATAATGACTGAACGAGCGATAAACGATAATTTCCTCTTTAATGTGTGTTTTTCGGACGAGTGTACGTTCTTCTTGAATGGTTTAGTGAATCGCCATAATTGTCGTTACTGGGCTGATACCAATCCAAGGATTTTCCATGAGACACACTCCCAACACCCCCAGAAGTTGAATGTATGGGCAGGTATTTTTGGAAATTCCATTGTAGGTCCTTTTTTCCTTCCTGGAAATTTGACAGGCGATATGTACTTGGATTTACTACAAAATGTCATCGACCCAGCTCTAACAAATATCATAGAGGACGACCCTGCTTACAATGAACACGAACTGATTTTCCAGCAAGACGGAGCTCCTCCACATTACTCGCTCAATGTGCGCAATTACCTAAATGAGACGTTTCCAGGACGCTGGATAGGACGAAGAGGTGCAATTGAGTGGCCCCCTCGGTCACCCGACTTAAATCCTTTAGATTTCTTTCTCTGGGGGCACATTAAAAGCAAAGTTTACAGCACTCCACCTGATACCTTGGAAGATCTGCGAGGACGAATCATTAATGTATGTCGCGAAGTAACACCGCAAGTGCTCCAGAATGTTCGACAACGGTTTGAAGACAACCTGTATCATTGTATGCAAGTTGGCGGACAACATTTTCAGCATTTACTTGACTAATACCGTAAGTTTTGAAGTAAAATTAAATCGATTTTCGCATTTCTCGTCAAAAATATTGTTCGTATTTTCAAAGCTGCATATTTTCTAAAATAATGAATCGATTTTCAAAAAGTAAGAATCGATGTATAGAGAATTAAAAGCCCTTTCTAATGACCCCCCACTTGACCCCCATTCCCATTTGAAAAAATTTAGGGGATAGCACCCCCACTTAGGGGGTTGAAGATTTTGGTATGCTTTTTGAGCCAAAAGTTGTCCCCCTCAGAAACAAATTTGATCTGTTTTTGGATTTTGCCGAAAAGTTCTTTACTACCCTGTAATGCCTTGCGGTACGTTTTCGATGGGCTACCCATAAGGAGGTACAGTTGTAGTGGCATAATATTATAATTTTAAACAATACTATTGTAAACAAAAAATAAGTCGCAAATTATAATTATCTGTAACAATATACCTATTGTAATTTTATTGTTATATAAATATACATTTTGTGCAAAATATATAAATTTAAATTAGCAGATCTAAATTTGAATAGAGCAGATCGAAATTGCCATGCTAATTGATAATACCTACTTATATCAAGAATTTTAACTTAAACCAACGCTAAGTTATAAAACTAATAATAATTCAAGAGCATTTATTTATTTTTTATCATGTAATTGTTTTTAATACTTTTACTGATGTTATATAGACATTATCATAAAAGTTTTTAAACATTAAGTGAATGCACTATAACATATAAACTACACTTTAATTAAAAAAGTTTAAATAAGCAAAACAACGTCTTTAACAAAATATTGCTTTTTATAAGATAAACTGTATATTTTAGGCAACTGATTGAAAACAGATCAATAAAGGTGGTGGTCTAATTTCAAACTATAAAAATTTCCCATCAATTAACTACATACCGCTTTCAAATTTTACCTTGTTTACAAATTAATTACCTGTACACTTTTATATGTACAGGTCTGGAAAATCCACATGGTCTATCTGCCTTTACATGAGAGCGACAAAGTAAAGAAATCCGTGCGATAGACAAGGATGGCTATAGTGAAGACGTTTCATAATCTGAATAGTCACCGCCCGTTTCGGGTTAGAAGTGGGACTGACTATTCAGATTATGAAACGTCTTCAATGTACTCATCTTTGTCTATCGCACTGATTTCTATGACTTACTTTATCGCTCTCACGTAACGGCCGATGTACCATGGGGACTTTCCAAACCTGTATAATATAATATTTTTAGTAAATTTTATCCCAGTATGTATACCCTTGCCAACTGAAAATTGTTGGCTGCTTTTATCATTAAAATTATTATTATTTAAAATATACAACATTATGTACAAACACAAATGTATCAAATTTAATTCGATATGAAGTATGAAGTAATATTAACTGACCTTTATTTTGTTGTTTATCAACAAACTTTAACATTCTTCATATGGAAAATATATCAGTATCATGTTTTCTTACCTTGTGCTGATCTTGACTTTGAAAATGTTCTTTCTTGAGAATAAATTAAAAATATTTTATTTCATAATGTTGTGATAAGAATATCGGAGTCCCCAAAATTCCACTAATTTTTGGTTTTATCTACAGATTAAAAATAGAACTATGTATAGATATGTTCTTAATTACCATTTTAAAATTTTGTGATACGAATCTGTTTTTTTACTTATTTGTACTTTTTCTAAAGTTAATGTTTATTTAAAAACAAATCGAAAGTTACAGCTACAACTTTTTTTAATTATTTTGATTTATAAACAAATTACATATTTACATTACAATTTAATTATGAGTAATCGACGGAATTAGTCCTGTTTTTTTATTATTAAAAAAAAAACATTTACAATTTGTTTAATTGCAGTTATTTATATTAATTAAACGATTTAAAAGTTTTTTAACTTTCATTAAAGAAAATTATTAATGTCTGAAATTATAGAGTATTTAAGTAATAAACCCTAATAGGTATAAACATTTTTTTGCCAGCACAAGAAATGAAATAACTATGTACATGGTGTTTAATTAATTCAATAACGATATTACTGTACAAGTTTTATTAAGCTCATTAAGACCACCCCTGCGACGCGCACAAATTTTGTCACATAATGCGCAGTAACTCGTTAAGTATTAGACATACAAAAAATTTTTATAAAGAAAAGTTGTTCAGAATTTCATCCTTTACAATTAAGGTCATTTTGCTATAAAAAAATGTTTAGGAAACCACCCCTATAGCGCAAATCGTACCCCCAGGAGTTGGAGTGTGATCTTGGTTGGATACTCCAGGAGGCAGTCCCCAAGCAACCTTGAAAAAATCGTCCTGTTTGGATTTTTTTTGCGGCCCCTATAAGTCGAGAAATTTTTATTTGATATTTTGATTATATTTTTGATCAACAACAATGGCAATTTGACGAAATTCGGGAAACTGGGAGTATTGATGATGAAAAACTCAAATATTTACTTAATTACTTTATACAAGAGGTACACTGCCGGCCCTTTGAAAGTGGACGATTTATTTTTCTAATGTGATGTGGTCTACTTTTTATTATGACAAGTTTTTATATGTCAGTGTCATTAGTAACTTGCTTAGTAATTCAAGATGCCGCGTTTAACGGAACCAGAGAAAGTGAGAGCTATAACTTTACTTCAGAATGATTGGTCATTGCGGATGATCTGCATGTATGCAAGAACAGCATATTTAAACACAAAGAAAAATGGATCCAAAAATCGTTACTGTAGGTCTATCCGCTGAGAAGATCTAGCCAATTTTCGAGAGCGCCTTTTTTTCAAAAAATCGATATATCTCGAAAAATAATTTTTTTTTATTTTTCAAAAATGCACTTTTTTGGATTGCCGCGAGCTATGCTTGCAGTAAATAGCAAATATGGGCACGTAAATGTAAACGAGTTATAGAAGAAGAGAAAAGAAACGATTTTTAACGGTTTTTTCCATATATCTCGAAAAGTAACAAAGCAATCGATACTTTCAAAAAATCAGTCGATAGATCTTTTTAAAACCTACAACTTTCTCATTTAAAATTTTTCAATCCGTGCTATATTTTTTTAGTTATTTTAGAAAAACCGTTTTTTGCAACTTTGCGATTTTTTTAAACCATGTTCGCCATTTTGGATCGAGTTTAAAGAATAAGAAACTCAATTTAAAATTTAATTTTCTATACGGTCATATTTTTTTTGTCCAGGTAATAATTTTTGCAAATTTAACATTAATCCGTGACAGAATGCTTGGACTATGAGACGAATTTTCCTGAATCAGTGCGAACTGCAAGGAAGCGGGTGAAAGATTCGGAGCTGAAGAATTATGTGGCCGCAAATACAGTTGCTTTGACTCCCCAGTATAAATAACAGAGGTTAGAGTTTGCAAGACAATTTGTAGGAAGCCCAGAAAACTTTGGGAGAATATTATATTTTCGGACGAAAAAAGTCTTCAGTCTTGCTCCGATGCTTCAGTCCGTGTCTACCCACCAGAGATTATAAGGTATTCGGAGCCTTACGTGGAACCCACACAGCGCAGCGATGGATTCTCCATTAACGTTTGCGCTTGAATAAGCTGCCAAAGTGCCAATGTTTGTTGTGACTATGCTGTATCCTTAGAATTTCACTTTCAAGCAGGATAATTGTCGTCAGAATGGTTCATTGATAATAACATCGATGTTTTACCTTGGCCCTCAAAGTCCTGGGGATATATGGTGAAAAAAATTTACGACAGAAACTTCCGTCCAGTTAACGTCGAAGAACTTTGGGAGGCAATTGAAAACGCATGGGATAACATCACTGAGGATTATAACAAGAACATTAATTTTATCAATGCCATGTAGATTGCAGTGTTATAGACAAAAATGGTGCTTGGACAAAATACTAACTTTACGAATCGCGTTTTTTTGACGACGAAAAGTGTTTCATTTTTAGATCTCGTTGACGGCGAATGAATGGCCGTTAGAATGTATAATATATTTCAGTATTGCAAAAATAAATAATTTGCTACCTAATTTGGATTTGTTTTGCTCACTAGAACTAGTATGATAGACACACATTAAATTTGACATAATGACAGCCGATTTGAATCTCACATTTTCAAGTCAGCTTCACAAAGGCCAATTATAGACAATTTACTTATAAGAGTCGTCCACTTTCAAAGAGCCGGCACTTAGCATTTGTCGCTGAAAGCAACCTGCCTTGGAATTTTGTAAGTTGAATTATTAGGAGCTTTTGAAAAACATGTGAAAAAGAGTCATGTGCTATGTTACACTATCACCAAATTACTGAAAATAAGAAAAAATAAAAATTCGTAAAGAGCGTGCTGTATCTTTCCTCTGCAGCGGCAGTACACAAGAAAACAGTAGGTATAGACTTTCCGATCTCAAGTCTGATCGCCCAGTTGAAGAATGAGCGCGCGGGCAAAGGCCCGCCAGTTGTCAACAAATGGGCTAGCAGTGCAGTGCATCAATGCGGAATTTAGTGTGATTTAGATCATTTTAATTATGTAGGCACCTTATATTAGTCATTCATATTGCAATTGCGAAAGGGAGAAATAAGAGGGATATTTTGTTTACTAATATTATTACAACATGGTATTTTGGAGACCTTTTGAAACGGAACAAAACGAAATTTACCATCAATATACCTAATAAAATTGTTTGAGGACATAAATAATTAAAATATGTTGTTGATGAAACCTACCTATAACAGAAATTTTCTACACATATACAAGTTATTATAATATTTTAGCAGAAAACTTTTTAGAGACGCCTATGAAACTCATTAAATTTTGTTGCTAGGCGTTATTATACATATTCAACTGACTTCGGAAAGACTATACATGCATAGCAAGCCATGGTTTCCATGACAGCAGTATCAGTCACGACTGTCGATTTAAAAAATGTGTTTTTTATCATTTTGATGTTATAAGTAATAATTTATTATGAGTTGTGTTCAAAATTTACCAATATACCAACGCAAAAATGGCAGACATTCATTTCACCTGTGGAATGGCTCACCGTGAATGCACAAGCTGCAAGACGAATGTATTAGGCGCGATTTCCTTAACGCGTTGTTCCACACAAATGATACTAATTCCGCACGATACGAAGCGAGAGCTGTCACATCTCTGACATAATTTTTCATTTATTTATTTTCATAGGACATAGCGTTCCTCGTTATGGAAACAATACTCAGATATTTGGAATTAATAAAAAAATGAAACATTGCAGTTATCAAAAAAAATTCAAAATAAAGCAAGTACGTTTTTAAAGACAAGCTTGGTATAGTTTTACAATTTAATTTTGGCTTGAAACATGTCAATGTTATTTAGAGAACTAAATAAAGCAGGATGTTCTAGCACAACTTCAGTATTTTAACAATAACTTGAAAACAAAAAAAGATATCGACCTCCAGCTTGTGCATTTGTTTTCCTTAATATAATAAATGTTCCATCAAGCCATGAAAATAACCCATATCGTTGCATTTAATTTTTTAGTAAACGGAGACAATTACAAAACTTTTCTGATTAGCATCGTCTACCGTTGCGCAGGAAAATAATATTTTTGTTCCCATATCATAAATATAAATTTTATTAATAGTTAATGGATCGTTCTGTACATTCTCATTTTCCATAAAATATATCAGTTAAAAACTAACACATTTAAGAATGTAATTACGTTAACTAAAATCGATTATGGAAAAATTTGATTGACTTTCTTTTTAAATTTACATGACAATACTACTAAATTATGGAAAAGGTCAGTATATACGCAAAACACCGAATTTAAGGTTGTATAAAATATTGTAAGTTTAAAAGTCTACCTACGAAATCTTAAATATGCAACTATTAACATATTATACGCAGAATACTTTCTCAACACTTTCTTGAAGCGTCATGCTGAATTGTTAATGGTTTCATTTCAATAATTATTTGTCATTATTTAGTCAAGGTTATCTGAAATAATAACAAACTGGTATTAAATATTGATAGGTTATAAACTGCTATTCATAAAGCAGTATAGGATTGGGAATAAGTAAAGTCCATTTTTTTTCAAACTTAAGATATTTTATTTTTAACTATAATTATCAATGTATTCCCATCGTTATTTATGACCTCCTCCCGACGTTCAACAAGTTTTCCTTCTTAGAAATCCTCTGGTTTTGATACGAAAAATTCATCCAACCAAGCTCTTAACTCATTGTCGTTGTTAAAAGAAACACCTTATTAGGAGTTTGAGTGGAGTGGAAGACGTGAAAATCAGAAGGTGCGGGATCGGGAGGGTAAGGTGGGTGGGGCAGAATTTCCCAATTCAACTCCCGAATGGCCGTTTTGGTCATATTGGTGATATGTCGTCGCACATTGACATGTTGCAAAAAGTCTTTTATATTAAATAGCCGCGTGACGTCGCGTCGCCGTAGTTTTGGGACATATAGTTCTGCGTTGACGGTTTAATTGTGTGGTAAGAGTTCGTAATAAAGAACCCCTTCCTAATCTCACCAGACGCATAACATTGTCTTTCGAGGATGATGTTCTGGTCTTTCCGCTCTTTCATCATTCATCATCAGTGACAATTAGATGAAGAAAACGTTGCTTATGACCACGAGTTTATCGAAGACAGAGCAAACCAGCGGCAATTGTGGTGTGGTGTGGTGATTCTTATTGGTTTCGTTCAAAACATGTAACACCCTTTGTGGGAGTCTTTGAATTTTTCCCATTGAACACCTCTTCGTCAAATTCAACAGGGCTTCCGGAACGAATCATGTCTTTGAGGTTGAAACATCCTTCTTTAAAACGCGAAAACCATCGATGGGCCGTTCTTTCATTCATCGCATCATCACCATACACGGTTTAGAATACAAAAAAGAAGCAAGTGTAGAAAATGATCAATTGTATCAACTATGAATGAATATTCATAAAAATTAAATCAAGCAAAGCAACCAAAAATACAACCTGATGAACAATAAGTCATTTTTCGAATGGCATGTGTCAATTTGACAATGCGTTTAATTTTTATGTGAATAATTAAATTTGAAGAAAAAGGGACACTTAGGTATTCCCCAAATCGATTACAATAATACCTTAAGTTTATACCCAGGTAGGATGTAACAAAAAAATCAAAAGTTTAGCTAAAGAAAGGATTCTTTACTATAGACCGATCGAAGTAATTCATTTAGAGGGGAAAAAAAAGAAAATTGTTACCTGGACTTTTGTAAGTGGAGATGGTAAAGGGGCTTATAATAAACGTAACAAAAATAAATGTGTGAGCATGATTGGCGGAGGGTTGATTTGGGGGGTTGGAATGTTGTGAGAAATTGTATCATTAGGATTTTTGGCGAAAGTTAACGTCAAATAAAAATATAATCAATACAAAAGTTGTAGATCACGCAAAAATGTACAACTTTTGTAGAGGTCACTTTTTAAGACAACCTTAAAATTTCCAAGAAAATGCCAAAAACGTTTTTTTCTGATTTTTCGTTTTTTATTTCTTATTTCCGCAAAAATAATTTAATTTTGACGAAACTTGGTGAAAGTATACCTATAAATAACCATAAATTTTTTAGATAAAAAAATCAAGATGTTTCCGAGATATTCATTTTCTCCAAAGAAAAATTCTCCTTTGAAAAATCATCGTACAGATTTCTGCCAGTGATAATTTTTTTCGTTTTGACATATACTTTTTGATTTTGAGGTTATCTTAAAAAGTGACCTCTACAAAAATTGTAGATTTTTGCATGATCTAGAACTTTTGTATTGGAAACTTTTTATTTGACGTCAACTTTCGCCAGAAATCCCAATGATACAATTTTTCACTTTTCAACCCCCCAAATTAACCCTCCAGTACCCCTGCTCACGCATTTATTTTTCTTGCGTTTATTTATATGTCCCTTTACCATTTCCACTTATAAAAGTCCAGTTAACATTTTTTCTTTCTCCAAGTGTGGATTGGACCACAGACAATATAGTTGGGCGATAGCTATTTTGTCTGTGGTTGGACTATTAAGCAGGAATCTGGATTTTATAATTGCTAAAATTCAAGTGAAAATCAAGTGATTTGATTGAATTCTTAACTGTGATTATACAGGGTGTTTCGCATAAGAACCGATACAGATCAGGGGCATGTAGGGAAACCCAAAAATATGGTGATTTAATGCAACTTACCTTTGTAATAAGCTACGTCCCTCAGTAGTTATAGGCCTTGAAAGTGGGGTTTCAAATTTCGAAAAAATCTAAATCTCGTCAGTTATACTTGAACTGAAAAACCAAATTTGGTATGTCTTTCCGAAGTCAGTTGAACATGCAAAAAAACGTCTGGTAATAAAATGTAATGAGTTTCATAGGCGTCCCTAAAAAAATTTTCTGCTAAAGGTAAAAAATTATAATAATTTGTATTTAATGTGTAGAAAATTTCTATTATATGTTCATTTGGCCAACAACATATTTTAATTATTTATGTCCTCAAACAATTTTATTTTCGTTCCGTTTCAAAAGGTCTCCAAAATGCCATGTTGTGATAATATTAGTAAACAAAATATTCCTCTTATTTCTCCCTTTCGGAATTGTAATATGAATGATTTATAGAAGGTGCCTATAATAAATTAAAATTACCTTAATCACACCAAATTCCGCATTGCTGCACTGCACTGCTGGGCAATTTATCAACCACTTGTCACCTGCTGTGATTTATTGCCCAGTAGCCCAATGCAACTGTAATCGTTTTCCTTTGCCCGCGCTCGCATTCTTCAACTGAGCGTATACATTTCTATCGCCTCCACGTTTAGTGTAGACCTGTATATGGTTAAATAAATATGGGAACAAGTTTTTCAAATATTTCAATGCCGAGTTGCTGCGTTACTGCGTTAGCGACCGAACCTGGTACATAATATCAATCTGTTGGTTCTTCAATTGATATCGGAAAAACTGTACACGGTGTGAGTGTACCAAGAGCATTAATCGACAGTAAGTAGAGGTGAATTGACGCATTTTAAAGGGTCGATGATTTTAAATAACACAGCTTAAATAAATTATTAGTTATTCACGTTATTTTTGAAAACGACAAAGTTTTTTGAAAACTAACAAGAGTAAGAAAAGTTTTAGAATTAAATTCCCCTTAAGTAAAGTAATAATTTAATTAAGTCTTCCATCGGATTAAAAAATTCTGTCACATTTTAATGGTGCATTATCCCTTAGTAACAACTAAAATTGCATCAACTTTTGTCAACAAGTCTTAAAAATAGCTACGTTGAACTTATTTGCACATGGTAAATATGCAAGCTATTCATTTATTATTACCTACATTGTTCATAGATTACCAAAAATTACGTATTAATTATTATTTCGTTTTTTACCCTCTAAAAACACATGATAACTAACAGTGATTCAAATTTTATTACACTTTTCATTGAATGGGCCGCCTTATATTTCCNTAGGCGTCCCTAAAAAAATTGTCTGCTAAAGGTAAAAAATTATAATAATTTGTATATAATGTGTAGAAAATTTCTATTATATGTTCATTTGGCCAACAACATATTTTAATTATTTATGTCCTCAAACAACTTTATTTTCGTTCCGTTTCAAAAGGTCTCCAAAATGCCATGTTCTGATAATATTAGTAAACAAAATATCCCACTTATTTCTCCCTTTCGCAATTGTAATATGAATGATTGATAGAAAGTGCCTATAATAAATTAAAATTACCTGAATTACACCAAATTCCGCATTGCTGCACTGCAGTGCTGGGCAATTTATCAAACACTTGTCATCTGTTGTGATTTATTGCCCAGCAGCCCAATGCAACTGTGATCGTTTAGTGTAGACCTGTATATGGGCTAAATAAATATGGAAACAAGTTTTTCAAATATTTCAATGTTGCGTCAGCGACCAAACCTGGTACATACTATCAATCTGTTGGTTCTTCAATTGATATCGGAAAAACTATACACGGTGTGAGTGTACCAAGAGCATTAATCGACAGTAAGTAGAGGTGAATTGACGCATTTTAAAGGGTCGATGATTTTAAATAACACAGCTTAAATAAATTATTAGTTATTCATGTTATTTTTGAAAACGACAAAGTTTTTTGAAAACTAACAAGAGTAAGAAAAGTTTTAGAATTAAATTCCCCTTAAATAAAGTAATATTTTTTTAAGTCTGCCAACGGATTAAAAAATTCTGTCACATTTTAATGGTGCATTATCCCTTAGCAACAACTAAAATTGCATCAACTTTTATCAACAAGTCTTAAAAATAGCTACGTTGAACTTATTTGCACATGGTAAATATGCAAGCTATTCATTTATTATTACCTACATTGTTCATAGATTACCAAAAATTACGTATTAATTATTATTTCGTTTTTTACCCTCTAAAAACATACATGATAACTAACAGTGACAACAAGCTTAATGCAAGTGACAAATTAAATTCAAATTTTATTACACTTTTCATTGAATGGGCCGCCTATTTATATTTCCCGTAAAATATATTAACTTAGTATTTAAAAACTGTGCATATAGGTATCGCCAGAAAGTATTCAAGATTTATTTTCGCTGCATATATTGACTAAAAATTATTTACGTCGTTGTATCGTTTCTCTGAAAATACTGGTGTAATTTAATAAATATTATAGATATAATTAGATAATTATATTCACACTAATGTAGGTAAATAATATACCTACTATAGTAACAATATGTGTATTAAGTAACTTTATTTCGTAAGATTAACAATAGATACACTTCTGAAAAGAGATTTTATAATATGTATATTTTTAATCATGATGTGATATCGGTAAAGCCAATTAAAAAAAATCCGAGGATCTGCTCAGAGAAACATCAAAGTGAAGGTTATTCTTTCATTATTATTACCGGTAATTTTCATTGTTCCAGTACACAGGATGTTTCAGGATTAAGTCGACAAAGTTTAAGGGGATATTCCTCATAAAAAAATAAGAAAAAAAATCAAGTATAAATTTTTTTCCAGAGACGCTTCATTTTCGAAATATAGGGCGTTAAAGATTTTTTAAAAAATTCAAATTTTTTAAATAACTTCTAAATGAAGAAGGCTATTTAAGCCAAATTTGGCATGACACATCTTCTTATAAAATACCATTTTTCCATATAAGTAGAAGTTCCGCAAGCAACCAGTGGCGGCGTTATGGGGACAGACTCATTAAATTATAAAAAAAATTAATACGGCCCTACTGAGAATAAAAAATTATGCTGTTTTCAGATAGAACAGTTTGTTATTGACAAAAAGTGTATATTCACTTTTTTCCTAACTCTTATAGTTTCATGGCAAAATTGGTTTTTCGGAAGGGCGCTTCTGGATTCTGTCGATAAACTTTAAAATGATCCTCAACAAAAATTTTCGAGTAGGCTGCTGTCAAGCAATGTTAAATGTTATTTTGCGAATTGTTGCATAAATTATCCATTAGATAAAGCGTTCAAACTAAGTACTTATAGTAATAAAGTATAAAGTACTAAGTATAAAAATAAGTTTAAAAATGCCGTCCATATTTTCGAACAGGAGATGGATTTGTCGTGGAGGACCTGCAGCGTGGCCCGCACGTTCACCGGACTTGACACCGATGGATTATATTGTTTGGGGTGCTATTAAACGGAAAGTCAACGAGGTGCCAGTTGATACCCTAGAACAGGGGTCGGCAAGTAATTTTAGGTGCGGTCCGGATACTTTTGAAAATTTTTAACGAGGTCCAGAAAAAAATTCATATTTCTTATTTTTTTTATTTTAATTTGGACTCAAATTTAATCTGCTTACTAATTAAGAACTCAAAACACGCACACAATTGTAAAATACTAGAAAAAATTATAAGATTGGCACTTAAACGTAAAAACATTTTTTAAATAATTTATTTGAGTAATTTATACTTTCAAAAACTTTTTGGCGGTCCAGTATTTTACCTTCCGCGGTTCGGACCTGGACCGCGGTCCGCCAGTTGCCGACCCTTGCCCTAGAAGATCTAAGACAGCGATTAGTCCAAGCGTGTCGAGAATTAACTCCAATTCAGTGTCGATCGGCCACTACCTCTCCGTAATTAAAAGATAACGTGCTTGTCTACAGTCCGGAAGCGCCCATTTTGAACAAAATATTTTTTAAATCATTTCATTTTTTATTCACTTTTCGCTTTGTCTAGGTATAATATTAATTGGTATTTTTTTGGTTGTTTCAATTTACAAATAAACTTTCATGAATTGTTTGCCATCTTATTTTATTTAAAAGTACACAACACAAGTAAAGGAAGTGACTACAAATCGCTTGAAAAAATTTAGGAGTATTGCAAGGGTCGTTACGTTGTCGCATTACAACATAGTCACATTAGATGTTAGGTACTTAAATATTTCTTTTTTTTTCTAAAAAAAACACCCTATATCTCAAAAACGAAGCATCTTCTAAATAATTTTAATACTACTGGTTAAACCCAAGGGAAGGGGAGACAAAAAGGCTTATTTGACTCACACATACTCTAGAGTCTAGACTAAGACCAATTTTAATAGGTACTATATTTTTTTAGGTTTTATGAGGATCGTCTTCCTAAAGTTTATCGACAGAATCCAGAAGAACCCTTCCGAAAAAACAATTTTGCCAAGAAACTATAAGAGTTAGGAAAAAAGTGAACGTACGCTTTTTGTCAATAACAAACTGTTCTATCTAAAAACAGCATCATTTTTTATTTTTATAACTCCGCCACTGGATGCTTGCGGGACTTCTACTTCTATGGAAAAATGGTATCTTATAAGAAGATGTGTCATGCCAAATTTGGCTTCATTTAGAAGTTATTCGAAAAATTCGATTTTTTTTTAAATCTTGAACGCCCTATATTTCGAAAATGAAGCGTCTCTGGAAAAAAAATTTATACTTGATTTTTTTCTTATTTTTTTATGAGGAATATCTCCTTAAAGTTTGTCGACTTAATCCTGAAACACCCTGTATAATACAACTATATTTAAGTAATTGCATTAAGTTAAAATGTAATACAAGTAGATATAATGGCTATTGTGATGGATACAAGGTGTTTCATTTCAAACAGAAAACTGAATTAAAAAAATCCTGACTACCATAATTGGAAATTCTTTTGTTGAAAATATCGTTCTGTATAAAACAAACATTTGATTACGTATGACGTTTGATTGGCGTATATTCCAAACGTATATAATTGATCAAAATGTTCCTTTTAAGTGCATTTACTCCTTTACTTAAGGATTGTTAATTATTTCTGTTATCTGCTACTAGTCTCCATACATGTGTACTATTGTTTGGAATAAACATTCCTGATAAGTATTTAACAAGGTAAATCATAATGGTTTTGCGTTAAAACGTTATTTCATTTAATATCAATAAAGACACGCTGCAGATATTTAAAACGCAAAATTAATTAATGCAGAAGTAACATTTTTAGGAAAAAATTCAAGATATCCACAAAAAATATAATTTAATTGTTATTTTTTATTTATGCAGTTTTATATTGTTATATTTGTCATGAAATTGTCTATGTTTTAAGTATTTTATCAATTTAACTTTTTAAAAAGTTCTATTGCGATAAGTTCTAAGATATGAAACCAACACTTATTTTCATTATTTATGTTTTTATTTATTAATTCAGTAATATTTAATTTATAACATGTTCTTATATTCTCGCGGTATGCATTTAACCCCATAAATATATGGGGGAAAAAATCAGAACAGCAGCTTTAAAATTAACTTGGATAAATAATTTAAAATTTCTGAAATATCCATGCTGTTCGCACACGAAAAATAGCAGATAAGTAAAAAATACGAATCACTATATCACGTACTTCAATTGAAGACTTTTCAACGCTTAAAAATGTACTCTTCTGATGGAAATATGGAATCTGTGGTGTTATACAGGGTGTCCCGTTCATGTTTCAAAAAAACTTGTCTGCAAGTTCCTCATGGGAAAATAATAGGGGTAATTCATGTAAAGTTTTTTTCTCTCCAAACGGTTTTCCTTAATTATCTTTAAGTCGGCCAGAGATAAAAAAGTCAAAATTTGTACACGAATAAACATCAACTGTGCGTTAAGAATAATGTGCAAACGGTTTCTTTCTGAAAAGCAGTGTCTCCGATACAGGTAATTGAAGGGGTACAATCGAAGAAAAAATATGTTAAAAGTCAAAATTTATTACATTTCTAAACGGTTCTGTAAACTCTAAAGGATGTTACAAAAAAAAGGTATACTTGTCGAAATTCGATAGCATGTATCATTTTCGACAAAAATTAAGTTGCATTATTTTTGCTCACATAAAGCGGTATAAGTAGGTACATTAACAAAATTAATTGAAATTAATTGAAAGAGGACCTTTGAATGAGCTGAAGACATTTAGCTACCAACAGTATTTGCATTTAAGACTATTTTAATTTCTATCACATGAATCAGTTAAATTGTAAAACATTTTATTAACTTAAAAAAAAATTCAAATTTATTAAGTTTCCCTTTGTTGTGAACTAACATTTAAGAAAGTAAATCAAAATAAGCAGATTATGGTAATTAATTATCTATTGTTAACTAATTTTAGATTTTGTAAACTACTACAGTACTAAAATAAACAATTGTTGAATGGACTGAATTGTTGATGGACATGAATGCTTAAAAAAAGTGATAAAAACAGAAAAATATTAGGAAACAGACTCGGAAACATACAGAACAAAACAGCTGCACAATTAAATAAATTTGCAAACTCGAAATACTACCGAAGATACTGAAACTGCCCCCCATTTCCTTCTATGCAACTTCATTTTTCTCGAAAATTGTACATTCTACCGAATTTCGACAAGTATACCTTTTTTTCAGGAATATGCTTTAAAGTTTACAGAACCGTTTAGAAATGTAATAAATTTTGACGTTTAATATATTTTTTTTCGATTGTACCCCTCCAATTACCTGTATCGGCGGCACTGCTTTTCAGAAAGAAATCGTTTGCACATCATTCTTAACGCCCAGTTGATGTTTCTCATTTTTTGCAGTTTTTATTGTTTAAAAAAAATTTTTCACGACTTTGCTGGGGAAATCACTTGGGTTTTCATTTACTAAGTATTTTTCAAAATGAAATATAAGAAATTTGCTGTAATATTTAAGTGTAAAAACAGCCTCTTTTTTCTGTCTATTGGTTGGCCTATTAGCCCTGTTGTAAATTTTGTTCCTTGGTTTAGTGTATGTAAGATCGACAAGTATTCAAGTTCAATTTTAATTTTTCAAAAATTCTCAAGTTGGGTTGTGCCTTTTCTGGATACTTTAGAGTTTAATAAATGCATGTCAAACGTATTACGTTAATTTTAGTATACATTCAAATTATAAATACCTACAATTGAAAATAGAGATCCCATGTTAAATCTGCATTTTCATTTCTTACATAAGAGGAATGAAGTAAATAATGGCGATTTTCCCAAGTCAGTAGTAAGAAAAATAAATAACACATTTACATATATTCTTGCATCATAAGTAGATCATCATAAATCATAAACAATGTTTTGTTCATAACATCATTATTTATGTAAATATTTCAGTTTAATTTATATGTGAATATTATACTTACGAGGAAGGTTATCGAAAGTCAATCCCCGATTTCAATAAAACTGCACTATGTTGTAGAGGACAAAAAAATACGAAACACTTATATTTCCATTTATGCCGATAAATACTTTAAAGGGGTAAAAGCACCCTAAAGTTGGCCTAAAAAATCTATGTACCTGTAATTTTTTTTTTTTGACCAATTGGAAATTGTTTATATCCTAGGTGCTAATGTTTTGTTGCAAGATTCATTAATTAATACAAAATTACCATAATAGTATATGCATTTATTTACACTCAAATTGTACTTTAGTATAATAATGGATACACATTACCTTTCCATGAAGAGACAAAAACATTAAGAAAATCTAATAACAGTTGTCATCAAATGTAAGAATAATTATTTCTACTTTTTTATTTGTACTTTGAAATTTCATACTTTTCAGTCAAAAATCAAAAAGTCAAAACTTAAAAACGTTATGGTAAATTTTATATATTTTTTCAGGTTAATATTACATCTTACTACTTTTCAGTAGAACTGTACATCAGTTAATTCCTTGAAATTATTTAATTGATCTTTTTATGATAAGTCGTTTAATACAATTTTTAAGGAAATTCCTCTGACATTTGTCACACATCGAAGTAATATTGTTTTCTTCGTAGACTGTTGACAAAATACATTGGTAAAATTTAAGATATGACTAAATCTGGTGTCTTTTAAAATTCACATATCCGTTATAGTAATGTCGAAATCCTTAGACTATTAAGAAAACAAGAATTTCCATTACATTTAAACGCACTTCAGTCTTGTGAAAGTGCTAGAGATGCTTCAGGCAGTTTAGTGACCATGTACCTTGCCTAGTTTAAGAAACATGCCAACAAAACAACAGTAGAAATTTTTGTAACAGAATACTTAGCTTTAAGTAATATATGCATACTATTCATGCACAGAATCTCATGTATAATAAAATGAGTTTAATATTGAATCAATCTTCCTTATACGCAAGTTTCTTCTAGAAATATGAATATGTACTTGTTTTCTGTTTATTATGGCGGTTACACCATATACTTACTTCCATATTAGGTCATCAGCCTTATTGCAAAGTAATATTTTGTAAGCAGTGAAAACTAATTAAGATGTATGACACGATTTATTCTATATAACTATGCATACTTATAATTTATTTATAAGTTTATTAAAATGTTTGTTGACGTTGACAATCTTTAGAAGTATACACAAGAATTAACAACTGATCTTCCCATAAAGAGCTTAGTCGTATATGGTAGATTTTAGTTCAAACAAACAAATTTCAGAACACGACGAAGCTTCAAATGGAGAATATTCAACGTCTAAATTTTAGATTACGAATATTTTAATCAATTGTCAGTGAGTACATCTTTCATGTTGGCAAATAAAATTTGGTAAAATTAAATCAATAAGATCAAGATTTCATTACAACACAATATTCTGTTTCATCGGCTGTGATTGGTGTAATTTTTCACGAGATTCTATTCAACCAATCAGCGATCTCATTATCTCGAGCGTAGACGTAACGGTTTGTCATTGTTCATTGTAAACGAATCATTAACATTGGTGACGCCAAGATTTAGGGAATTTTCCAGTACCAATCGTGCATTGTTGGGTTGCCTAAACTCAGCGATCACGTGGTTTTTAACCATTTATGAAGACTGTATATAGGTATACTCATTTATTAATTGTTCAGATATTCTACACAAAATAGCTACGCAGCTATTTTATAATATTACTACAGTAAACATTTCATAATAATGTATTCTTAGATGCCCAGTCATAGTAAAGACAAAAATTTGGTTACATGAAGCAGTATGTACATTCCTGAACTTGTAGAACGATCAAAAACACCATATGTTTCTTCCAATTCCAATGATGTTAAGTTTTTATTTAATTGGATGCTTATTAAATAAAAATAGCAACTAAAAATATCACAAATAAATAAGTAGACAATATAATAATAAGCAGAAGCACTGATAAAAATACTGACAGTAAACTGATTGTGTACGGTTTGCGTTATTAATTTAGCAGATTCCATTTTCTTGTTTTTCGTATATTAAAATTTTTCTTAGAAACAGTCGGAAAAAAATAAATTATTCTTATCAATGTTTTATGTGTATTTATACTGTCCGTGAATAAGTGCGAATAAATGTTATTTTTCTTTTGTAAAATATTACCTATATAACGCTCTGCTTCGCTAATTTAAATTAGATTAGAGAAAAAATGAGATTTTGTAAATTAATTTTTGCATTTTCTTATTGCAAGGTGTAAATTATGTTCTCAAATTGGTGCAAAAAGCACGTACATACATAAATATTAATTATGTATATTAATACAGAAACATTTTTACGGTGAAAAACGAGGTAAAAACTATGAATATTAGATGATGTTAAGTGTTTATTTTTACGAATACATCATTGGCACAAGAATATTGTATGAATATTACTGATTTTGTAATTCCTGTTGCATCAGTTACGGTCTGTACAATATTTGTTGAGATAGAATTCCAAGAAGACCCCTGCGTCATTTTCTTGGAATTAACCGCATTCGACACACGAGGTAACTTGTGTTACAGTAGTTCCGATAATTTTCTTGGAATTCTACCTCGACAAATATTGTACGGACTGTACCTTCGTCTTTTGACAGATCTTGAATCTTCACGATTTGATCTCTTTCTTGAAAAGGAACCTGTATGGGAAAGAGAGAGGAGTTTGAACTAATTTAACATGGAAGTATTTATATATTTTCATTGTCTTCTTACTCTTGATCTATGGGGTTTTGCCGGATGGTTGTTATACCCATATGAGTAATTAAATATTACTCATATAGTTGTACCCAAGAATAACACATTTTTTAATTCTTTTTTGTTATGCCGTAAGATAGGTTAACCAATAGAGCGAAAAAAGAGGCTGTTTTTACACTTAAATATTACAGCAAATTTCATATACTTATTTCCTTTCGAAAAATACTTAGTAAATGAAAACCCAAGTGATTTCCCCAGCAAAGTCGTGAACAATTTTTTTGTAAACAATAAAAACTGCAAAAAAATATTTTTTTTGGTTTTTTATAATATCTCGAAAAATAATGATGGAACCGTCTTAATCTCAATAGGACTTTTGTAGAGAATAAAAAAACATTTAAATGGTTTTTTGTGCGACCCGATCGGTTCATTTTTTACAGAGAAAATCCGGAAAAACCTTTAAAATAAACCTTTTTCCAAAAATTCATAACTCCGTCAAATTTGAAGATGGAAAAACAATCTTGCGGAAAATGATAGATAATATATAATTATTACATTATAAACAAATTAGGCTCTTTTTTTGCACGGCGTGGCGATTTATTAAAAATGGTCCGATTTAAATTCTGAAAACGGCATCTCAAAGTAGACGACAAAATCTCCAATTTGTATATCTCGAATTTTTGCCTGGGTGATGGGAAACATGCTAAAAATGCCTTTGAAAGCCGCCCGAACCAATCGAAACATGAAATTTGCTGTATAATATTTAATTAAGTGTGCCAAAAATCTCTATATATTGGTTGGCCTAAGATGTGGATCACAGTGGAGTTTTAGGATCACAGCATTTTGAGAATTCGCGCGCATTTCTTACATAATAATTACAAATTGATAAACTCCTAGAGGTGCAAGTCTCTGTGCACTTTTTTAAATATGTTACTGAAACCACTTCAATATAATTCATGGACAGTTTCCATAACGATAGAAATTGAGGTCATAATTCTGATCCGCATGCATAATAACTATTAGGTTTCCACCGGCTGTCTTGTTATATTATTATGTTCTCAGAAACAACTTTAAAATTTACTTGGAACATGGTTATTACATTATATATTGCATGTCCAGCTATCAAGAACTCGTTTTACAATGTCAAACTTAAATGAACTTCAGCAAAATAATTGAAACAAACATTTATTACGTGCGTGCAAATATAAAAATGAATTGTTAAAAAATAAATAATGATTACCTATATTATCGTTGATTTTTATGACCATCGAAAATTACTTTATTAATATTCTATTATCTCAATTTGTAAAGGTGCGTTAATAAAAACTATTAACTGGTAAAACCCAGGAATTATAGAGATTCCAAATAGGTAGGCATAATTTGATTAATTGATTTGACAACGACGTTTTAATGATCAATGATTTCGGAATAAGCAAAATAATTTGAGATCTTATAAGAGTTCCTCATTAAAATATGTAAATAAACATGCCTATACTCATAAGAGTAAATAAATAAGAGGCTTTTATTGGATAGGGCGGACGGAGCATGCATTCATGAGGCCATCTCACGTTGGTGCAGCAAAACATTGTCTTTTATAGAAATTGTTAAATAGAAATCTGCAATCACAGATCGAATCTGTATTTCCAATCTTTCAATCAACGGAAATAGAATGCGTTGACTGAAATATTTCAATCAACGTAGAATGTTTGATGTTTGAAGTTGAGGTTATAGTTTATCTTCAGGACTTCAGGTAGGTTGCCGCGTTTTATGCATTAATAAATTTGTTTTGTTTTAGATTAATATAATAAGGGATTGATATTGAATCAATCGTCTGAACTGCCTTACTGTTTTTTGTTCGTTTTTTTATCCAAAATAACCTGGTAGAACCTGGTAGAACTAAACGTCAATAATGTTGTGCTCCAAATTGCAAAAGCATTTCTTACTATATGAATATATGTAATACGTTCTATAGAAATAAAAGTTCTTTCAGAATTACAAAAGACAGATAATTACTGTGGATAGAATCAGTTCGAAAATTATGTAAATCAGGATTTACTCGGACAAACATCATTATTTTTGTGAAGACCATTTTGAGTAAAAAATGTTTAAAAAACAGTAATAGGAAGTGCTGGGCCAACATTATTTTTAGGTTCAACTACAAGTTCACCTATCAATTGTAATAATATCACCTCGGAATCCTCGGATAGTATCCAACATTCAGCAAAATAATTTGTTAACGTAACATTACAGAATTTTCGTACAAATGTATCTAACCATAATTTTTATCAAGTCACTGTGCAATGCATTTTACATAAAGGCAGGTAAATAATTCTTTAAAATTCTATAAATTTGCAGTTTTTAATGATTTCATTAAAAAATAATAATTAAGTACAAGTCTCTCTCTGTACATTTTTTTGATACTTAAATATTTTCGAATTTATAACAAAATGAATTTGTATATTTGTCGCACATTTAAGTATCACTGCTTTAACTTTATCATTTAACCAAGTGATAATTAAAGTGTTTCATAAGTAATGGGTCATGGAACAACTGTTAATGGTTCACGTTAATTCCAATGATTAACTTAAACTATTAGTAGATGTTTTGTGATTTATTACTTATGAAACACTTTTTATTCTTAGTGTATTTTGTTACATTTAAATTTACCGCCATTATGGTGCAGCGACATCTATTAGATAGTAGAATTAATGGTTACTCTAATTGTGTTTTCCAATGCAGATTCCTTAATTATTTTATGGTCTGTGGTTTCCGAGTGTGTCGTTTGCAGCATCAGCTAGAGATGGTGATACTCTGCCGCTGCTGTCGACAGAATACACAGAATAAAACCCTCTTATTTAGTTACTCATATGCCTATACTAATTTGAAAAAATAGGTAGGTTTTTTTCACAATTTAAAAGTAGCAACATCTGAGAATATAAATAGAAACAAAACACATCTGAAACAAAGACAAGCTCAGGAATTGGTAGTAAAGTAAAAAAAAAACAATGATCCTAGTTGTTCGACATCTAAAAACATAATGAAAAAACTAATCTACTGATATTCAATTCACAACCTGTCAGGAAGTTAAACTACACTGAGGGAAATCATTTAGCCATAAGTAGAAATTGATTAACAAAATATTTGCTTCAAATAGGCTCCAGATAGATTAAGATGCTGTCATAATAAAAAATACTTTGCTAAAGGAAGCTATTAGGGGCTAAAATATGTTTTGTTAACTTTTTATTTATTCTTGCAAGACCATCTTTTTATTAGGGTAGGCTATAGTACAATTTTTACCCTAGCAAAAGATTTTATCACGGTTGTTAAGTAGGATGACGAATTTTATGACAGTACCTGCAAATTTTTTTTTACTACATATAAGTGACTTTTTAGCTACCAATAAATAATTTATTTACCATAAATATGTGCCCTTAAGATTCAAGAGAAAATTTAGAGACAAAGTTAATAATTCAATACAGCTAAGTGCACATAGTTATGACAAAAAATCACATATTAGTGTTTAAAATGTCACTTATAGCACAAAAAGATATTTTCTTATAGAACTCCTCATCCTAAGATGACAACCTAACAACAGTAATAAATACTTTTACTAGTGTAAAATTTGCCCCAACGCGAAGGTGGTCTAGCAAAAAAACTTTGTAATACTATGTAATATTATTATGTCAACATCGTAACATTTTGGGAATAGGTATATTTATAGCAGATATTTTCTTATGGTAAATCAATTTTTACTTATGGCTAAGTGATATTTCCTTTAGTGTATTTGTATGAAGGGCAGACAAAGCACTCTTCCTTTTGTAATGTTGGACACAAAATGGCTACAGGACTATTACGCTCTAATAGCAAAATATTTTTGATTATGTCGACATCGTAACATTTTTGGAATATATTTAAAGCAGATATTTTCTTATGGTAGCTCTTGGGGGTTACTTTATTTAAATTTAGGAATGTTCTTTTATATCATTTTTTGTAAGTTTTAAGCACATTAGTGTAACTGTTTGCGAAACACGTGTTGGTTGTTCTTAAATACTTCCAATTCCTTGTAAAAATAAATTATTTGGAAGTTGTTTATATTTATAGTATATATGTAAATACCGCACAAGGGTCAGATTCAGTCTGTACAATTTCAACTATGACGATTTGTTGCGGTTTTCCTTAATATGTGACGTCACACTAAAAGAGTCTATTGCGACGACAGGCTTCGGATCTAAAATTTAAATTTCGTTCGTTTCATGCTAGGTACTTGTAAATTATAAAACTGAAAATGTATTAGTTTTAATGTTTATTGAAATAGAAACAATTCTTTACGTAATGATTTTTAGGAAATTTTTACTTAAATACCAAATATTTCCTGTCGTTTGTCCGTGTTTAATTTCTGCTTTTATTTTCCGTGGAATTTTTTGGAATTTGAATACGGTCATTGTTAGCATTGAAAGGAATTTTAAAAGCATCAGATATTTGCTTTTTATAAAACATTATAGGCTAAAAAATTGAATTATGCATGCATCTCAGGAAAAATGAAAGATACTGAGAACATATTTTTTTAATAGGAAATAATTTATATCCGGATTTGATTACAAATAAATCTGACATTTATTAGCATGTATTTAACTCTATATACTCAGTTAAAGACAGAACATATTTTTAGAAAATTTTATTTTTGTAACAAATACATGAACATGTCTTCTAAAATGTTTAGTAAAAAGTCACGGGGTGATAGTTAAATGTGCTTTTCCAGCAACGCATTTCTTTAATAATTCCAAAATTACTGATCAAATATAAATGGCAGGCAGTGCACATTTTTCACCATGAATGTAACTTTTTTATTAAGCATTTTTGGATCCGTATTTATGGAACTTTTAACATTGAAAACGTTTAAGGAATCGGTAGTGTACTCCTAGATGTTAGAAAAATATATATTGTATGTACAGGGAGTGTATAAACTCAAAGTACAACTATCGTTGCTCGTAGCCGCTGGGCGCAGGGGTGCTCCGATCGGAGTGATTTTAGTGTCGTCGTGTAGGTTGGACCTTTCTGCGTCGAATTCTTATAAGACTCTATCCATGTTTAAGTGCGCTATGAATTATAACTTTTGGTCTTATTTCGATGATCGAATTGTTTTGCTCTTTATTTTCAACACCCTTGATAATAGAATTATGGTGTAATAATACATATTACAAGCAGTATTTGAATAAACAATAGTTATCATAGTCTTTATTGTTATTATTATTAGTTACTTGATATATATAATGGGTAGAGGGCACGTATGTACTATTATGGGTAATTTTTAGCAACCCGTAAACAATTTATGTCACGTAAATTTCGTCCATTGTTTGCTGATTACCGGAATTTTAAGATTTTTTTGTTCAAAACAAAACTTTCTGTAAGACAATGTTTGAGTACAAGCCGAAATCTTATTACATGTATCTTCTATGCAGGAGTCGGCAAGTAATTTTAGGTGGGGTCCGGCTATTTTTGAAAATTTTTAACGAGGTCCAGAAAAAAAATCATATTTCTTATTTTTTTATTTTAATTTGGACTCAAATTTAATTTGCTTACTAACCATTAAGAACTCACACACTCACACAATTGTAAAATACTAGAAAAAATGATAAGATTGGCACTTAAACGCAACAAAAATTTTTTTAATAATTTATTTGAGTAATTTATACTTTCAAAAAATATTTGGCGGTCCAGTATTTTACCTTCCGCGGTCCGGACCTGGACCGCGGTCCGCCAGTTGCCGACCCTTGTTCTATAGTTATATGTAGATGAAAAAACATAAAAAGTACAGTATTTCTTAAGAAAGATCGAAGTGTGGTAGATATCCATTTACAGGTAGGTATATGTAAATAAATGATACGTAAACAAATGTATTGTATGCAAAAAAACATTTATCCTTTAATAAATTTAGGCTTAAATCCAAATAAACACTGATATTCATTCACCTTTGAGAAAAAAAAAATTAACTCTGACGTCAACCAGTTATTTTTATATAAATGTTATATTATAAATCATAATATATGATTGCATATTTACGTAATTATTTTTTTTATAACTAGGTTGTTATGCAAGAGGTCAAATGAATAATCTTATTAAATCATAATTAACCGTTGCGACTTTCATACTTTTATATTATTAGAGAAAGCGCCCATTAAAAATTGTAAGATATACAAGAACTAAAAAAAATTATTTGTAAAATTTGCGTTTACGGGTATGCTATACATAATTAGGTAGGTACATTAAGGGGGCGTTTATACGCGCAATTTATGTCCAACATTTTAGAAAATCTAAGCGATTTAGAAACAACATCTCTTCACTGTACCGGTTTTGTTAGTTTTG
Organism: Anoplophora glabripennis; assembly: GCF_000390285.2. Lineage (NCBI taxonomy): Eukaryota > Metazoa > Arthropoda > Insecta > Coleoptera > Cerambycidae > Anoplophora > Anoplophora glabripennis. Next base: position 1,913,847 of record NW_019416310.1, read on the forward strand.
AGGTTAATAATAATAATAAATATCTAAACCATTTTTATTTAATCCATTCCTTTAACAAATTTATAAACCCCTCAAATTAATTAATGCCAATATTCTGCTTTCTGTGTTGTATTTTTGTGATTAAAATGAATATGTGACCCTATTGCCACTGCACTTAATCCGCCACTGAACGAAGTAAATTATTGTCAGTGTTGCCAGCTACGAAAAGTGAAAATAATACAAGAGCGGCGCATATTTGTAAATAACGGCGCCATCAGCCATTTTGGATCTCTCGTTATAAGTTTTCTTCAGCATATAAGACAATAGATTCAAAATAAGGAAAAGAGGCATATTTTTACGTTTCCTGAATTTTGCACGCGTTTCAAACATACAGAAAATCGCATACCGTATTATTAACATAACCACACCCCGCAGAATGATTTTCGGAAACTATTAACACATGCTTTAATCACAATTACTGAGTATCTTTACAAATTTGCTGGACAAAACAGGAAAGGTACATTTTCGGATGTTTGCATGATCTCTGTGATCTTTCAATGCGAAAAATGAAATGAAGGTGCTCTTAGGGTTACGCTTCGTCAGGTATACTTGTTCTATCATTGTCTTAATAAAAGTGAAATTTCTTGTCTATAAAACGCTACCCTTAAGACTATTTATTATAACATGACTCACTCGACTCAATTCGACTCGCATATGAAAAATAGTTGTAACGATCACTGAAGGATCTCGTTAAAGGTACTTCAATTTAACAAAGTTTTTTCAATTGTTTAGTTAAAAGACTTTCCTCCAAAGGACCACATTCATATTCCGGAAATTCTCCGGGGAAAATCTGTGCAGTCTTGGCCTTCGTGATTGCCGGAGCGTGTGTAGTAGAAACTGTGCAAATTTGCCAGTCTGTTCAGGCAGCCTGATAAGAATAGGTACAGTCCCGTACCATACAGGCCGAGTTGCCAATTTTCGGAAGATTTTTTGAAAATTTACGAGTAGGTAATTATACCAATCTCTAGGTACAACCTTCAACTTTGAAAGCAAATTGATGTGGGAAAACTGTCTCGTTTTTTGTAGCCACTGTTTTGTCCAAATTTTTTTAACATATTTTTCTTACGGCTTTTATAATGCACTGTCTCACCAATAAAAAACCAACAAGAGCCAAAATATCGTCAGTCGCATCCATTGCCCACCAGCGAACTGAAGGGTATTCCGGAGCGTATGTGGAGAAGAGTGAATTCAAGCATTTCCGAAGGCCACACGACTGCACAATTTTCCTCAGAGGATTTCCGGAACGTGTATGAGGACCTTTACTGCAAAATAGCAGTTATTATCTATTAATTTTTTCATTCTTGATACATTTAAATTATTGCTCACACTTTATTATTAGGAATACAGATCTTATCTAAATTATATTAAAGCTTAGTCATATATTAAATAGGTACAAAGACTGGACTTTTACTTGAGCCCGTAAATGACAAAGAGAGTATACTTAATGAAATAAGATGGATGTACTATTATCTCTTACTTTTACATCGACATAGCAAACTTTAACTCGCATATATTTTACTTATCTGTGGATAAGTAATTAGAAATAAAGCTTTTAATTCATATCATTAATGTGATCTCTTTTATTCTTTTTGAGAAAGCAGAACTGTTAATTCAGGTGTCAATGACCACATTACCATTAGCAATTACTATGAAATATCCAGTTATTATTATAATCGCTGTCTTAAGGTGTAACCTTCATAGAGAATAATGTTTGACAACTTTTAGTGCAACTAGACAAGTTATAGCTTTGGTATATAAGTAGGTACTTAAATCTTAAATTCATAATTTTTCCTTAGTCTAGGAACTCATCAGACTTGGAATAATTAAAATGTTTCCAAATGGAAAGTTTTTGCCAAGCTATGACACACATTTTTATTACGTACCTACTTACAAACAATTTTAAAAACAAAATAAGACTTGATCAAAACAAAAATAAATTAATAAATTAGATAATCAAAAAATTTTATACAGCGTGATTCACAAACTGTGACCTAAAATGAAACTTCGTATTCTTTGGTGAAATTTAAGGGTCTTTATAAAATTTGAAAACACTTTTACTTAAATGAAATGACAAACGCTAATCATTCGGTTATTTATTCGAATAAAGAAATTAATAGCAGTAGTCATCATTTTAATGATTTTAATTGAGTAAATGCTCCAAAATACCTCCATTTCCACGAATACAGCCGCGACATCATTTTACTAGGTAACGAAAATGTAATTTGTTCGAAATTTATTGTAGCTTGAATCTGATGAAAAGCATTGTCAGGCTTTTTTCGAAAAACATAAGAGAGTAGTAATTTGTAGAAAATTGAAAGAGGAATCCGATAATATCATTATTGTTACCGCAAAGCCGCAAAGCAGTGGCGTACTGTTTTATTTAGAAAAATATGCCACCGATACCCTATATCTCCGCCACTGGAGCATCTGAATGTTAGGAAAAGGCTTCAGATTTTGGACAATACTTACATAAATACATGTGCCCCATTTTAAATTATTTCACTTACTAGTTTTTAAATTATTTAAAAAAATTTAAAACATTTTTTTTAAGTTTAACACCCTGTATTTTTTTAACGAAGCGTTCTAGATAAAAACTTTTACGAAAGATCCCCTTAAAATTCACCAAAGAATTCGAGATTTCATTTTTGGTCACCGATTGTGAATCACCCTGTATATTAATTAAGGCTTACTGAAATTATACATACAAAATTAAATGGTGTTTTTGGATAAAATGCCAATTACTAGGTACAGGGTGTTTCACTATATTTTGACCCCCCTTTAACTTTTTTGTTTTAAGAGTTATAAAAAAATGTGGAATATAAAAGTTGCACGATTTTTTATGAATTTTTCGAAAATGATAGTAAAAAAACAAATGAATTCGAAACAAAATGGCCGCGGATGTTAACTTTGTTAAGTTAACACGTTGACTGCGGTACATACCTCGGGGGGTATGTACTCATTATAAAAAATATGCGAATCTCAATAATCACATTTTTACTGTATCTTGTGGAAGTAGCAGAATCTGTAGTTTTTAGAAATAATGATTTTTCTATTATTTTCTTTTCAAAACTCTTTGCGAACGAAAACGTTAGTATCCTAAAATATATAGTTACAAATACATGCAAGTTTGTAGCAATAATTGTGTTATTTTTAATTTTATAGGGTCAAATGTAAAAAAAATTACATATCCTCAGGGATATGTACCGCATACAGAAGAAGTTTTGTTACATATCCCCGAAGATATGTTCGCAGTCACGGACAAAGTACATTGAGATTATCTCGCAGTCAACGTCTTAAATGAAACACCCTGTATATTTTTACATATTTGGATAGAAAGTTCCCTGTCGAGCATAGCCATATGGGGTTTGTTAGGTCCATCTGTAACAACAAGCAAGATACTTTAAAAAAACGAAAAGAAGTTTTTTTAATAATTTATAATAGGTTGTTAGACTTTCTTCAGGTTTCTTCTTTCAGGTATTTCTACCTTTTTTCCAATTACGTAAGGATTTACAGATTTAGTTGTCTTATTTGCTTAATAAAAAAACCTTCTTTTCGTTTTTTAATAGTATCTCGCTTATTGTTATCGATGGACCTAACAAACCCTACATGACTATGCTCGACAGGGAACGTTCTATCCAAATATGTAAAAATATACAGGGTGTTCCATTTAACTTAACATCCGCGGCCATTTTGTTTGGACTTCATTTGTTTTTCTACTATCATTTTCGAAAAATTCATAAAATATTTCACATTTTTTTATAACTCTCAAAACAAAAAAGTTAAAGGGGGGGTCAAAATATAGTGAATCACCCTGTACAAATTTAACAATGCAGTATATATAATTATTTAGATGAGGTCCCACATTGTTGCAACTATCAGATAGGTATTTAATTATTATTGCTAAATAATTATAATGTAGTTATGTTACTACTAATGGTTGTTTGTGGTTGTGCTGCTTGCAATAATAATTATTTATTAATCTTTCTAATACCATATACACTGTTTACGTGGCTAGTTTTAAAACAAAAATGTACCCAATTTATTTTACATTCATTAGATGATAGTAGCATAGGAGCATTACATTAAATCATTAAATCATACTTTTATTAAAACGCTTATAATACAACTTACGTTTTGGATCGCTGTCAATAATTTCGTTTCCTATCCGCCGTCTTATTAATTTTTATCTTATAGAGCTGATAAGTTAAATGACACACTTGTGTGACAAATGTACTTACACTAAATGTAGGGAAGAAGTCTTCCTTTTTCTAAATGACTTATGTATTAGATATTAGATCACTGTTTTTGAACGAAAATATATCTACCATATTTACGGTTCTACTATGTGATATACGGTTTATTGGCGAAGCTAGCATTATTTTTTAGTTAAGTGAAAACTAGCAGAAATTTTAAAGTATGAACATCAGAATAATTATTAGGTACATGGGAAGTTACAAAGTATCTTTTACTTTTTCGGGCCAATAAAATGTAACATACTAATTTAAATTACCAAAAACAACGTTAAATACAGTGGAACGATATAACAAATATGTAGGTGATATACTTCTATTAGGAGCAAACAAATCTATAATTAATTCTAGATCTACATATTTTATAATATTTTTTTAACATACATAATACCTATCTTGACCTATATAAATAATTTTTAATTATTTTTAAACTGCTAAAAGATCTCTCACATCTTGCAGTAGATTGTAGGTACCTACTATTTTTGATATATTACACAATTGATTCATTTCGTGAAAGACTAAGCAAAAATCTTGTAAAAGTACGAATTTTGTTTCTTTTTCAATTGAGGCAGCACCACATTCTAAAGTAAATAAGTGTTTTAAATTTAAAAAATATGGATTCAAAGTAGGTACTAAATCTGTAGCATTTTCATCAAATCTGGGACATTTCTGAAATATTACGGTTAATTATGAGAAAACATACCTAATTAAGTTTTAGAACAATTTTTTTCTGTAGGTAACACAGGCATCGTTTTCAAGAAAATCAATTTGTTGAACTAATATGGAATAATATGTTGTAATATCTGTAGCATTTTCCATACTTTTTCAAATTCGTTTTTTGACTTCCTTTATATTAAAGTTGGTCGAGAGGAATTTTGATTCGCGTCCACTCCAAACCCCGCCATATTTATCAAAAATATATAATGAATAAAAAAAACTATTTTAGGCAATCATAACTAGAACAAATTGAAAAAAAAATGTTGGAGACCTCTAGGGGGGTTTGGAACCTCCTCCTAACTCTACATTATACTAATAGTAATAGTTGAATACTTTTACTTTTTTAATAGGTGTATAATACAAAAACAAACTAAAAACTTTTCAGGGTCAAGGAATGTGAGGGATAGAGTTGTGAATTTGATCTTGATCGTAAAATATTTTGCTGGCAGCAAAACCCGACGTAAAGTGTTTGTGTAGTTTTAGAAAATTGTATTATTTTACAGAGTAGTTTATTGAGAATGACAAAACTCAAATCTGGAAATACTAGAGGCTAAAATGTGACGATTGGATCAATTAACGGTTTAGAGATAGGTACGAGTACAGGTTGTAGAAAATTAAATTATATTCAAATTTATTAATGATATTGAGTAACAACTTAAAAATGATCAGTTTTACGATTTTTGGCATAACAAATAACAGTTTCCAACTAATTTTGGTGTAGCTCATATTTATTAACATTTATTTTTCAAATACATTTTAACAAATCAATCAATTTTCAAACCTGNCCACTCGAGATATCTCGAGAGATTTTCATAATCGATATAATCGATAATTTTCATTCGAGTAGTCCCATCACTACAAATAATCATCATAGAATTTTATCTATGGTCATAGAGGATACAGGGGATACAGATGTTAGTTACAGGTATTGTATTTACAAAATATCAAATATATTTTTCTTTTTTGACATTCAAGTTCGTATTTTAGGCCCACAGACTTGTTAGGCCAGAGTTCCGTATAAAATACATACAAGACTAATGACTATAGTTCACTTTAGTGAGTTTTATTCATTTTTATTATTCAGTAGTGCGAAGTGGATATATATTTCTAATTAATAATTATTATCAATCATAAAACTATGACTAAGGAAGAAAAATATTCACATCTTCGTAACACTCTGATAGGTATTTCTTGCCGTGATAACGAGTTGAATATTTTAAAACAGCACTTTAGAAATGAAATTTTTTCCGACAGAAGGTACGACAGGATTCATAATCTTATGAATCTTATCAAGATATTAGAAAAACGAGACGTTATAAGCCCTAACGATATCAGCTCCTTAGGATACATTGCAAATGTATTGCAAAATAATGATATAATCGAGCTGATTAATCATTTTAATGTACCTACACAAGCCGAACCAGTTAGGCAAAATGTTGCTGCACCGGTTGAACCCATGAACCAAAATGTTGGCCCTGCAAATAATATTGGTAGAGGTAAGAAGGAATACAATATTTGATATTAGCTTAGAAATCAAACTGTTCTACCTTTATATTTCTCCAAAGTTAAAGGCTGCATCCTATATCGTTTTATTTTTGGCCATATTTTAGTTGCAGGTAAAAGGCTACAAACACTAACCTATCTTTCTCGTTTTAGTTCTACCAGTAATAGACACGGATCCCACAGGAAGGGTGTATGATCTCATCTGTAGAGAAATAGGCCAGAAATGGAAAGATTTTGCAAGAGCTCTAAAAATCGGAGAAGGATATATAGATCAGTTAGAATACCAACACCGCAGTAATATAGAAGAAATAACTCGACAAGTTATCATATACCACAGACAAATTTGTGATCCTCCATATTGGAAATATAAGCTTACGCAAGCACTAGATGAGGCTCGCCGAAAAGATTTAAGTATGAAAGTCCAAGAAATATTTGCCATGTACAGCTCTCTGTAACATATTTTGAACTTTACTCACAATGTGACACGATTTTTAACAGCATTTTTCAATGTAAAAATGCAAATAAGTGAAAAATGCCGTTAAATTTTACTCTCTAACTTCAAGTGTGCTAATTCGGGAGATGATTTGATTATGTGATTGTTACAGGTATGTATCTAGTGTAGTGTATTAATGTATGTGATTATTTGTGTTTATATTCATTGAATCTCCCGACTTAATAAACTAACTATAGTTATATAATATATAATTCTGCTATGGAATTATAATTTGTCTAATATTTAAATGCACCCGTCTGTGTTGCTTTAGATATTAGCTATTATATATATTCATAACTGGTACAAGATGATAAATATGGTTGTAAAACATTAATTTTATTAAGAATGCTGTAATCAAAAATTCTTCATTTTTACTCATAGATTTGGAATGCTTTGATAACCAATTATAGGTTATCTGTTCAGCCCGAAGTTTTGATGCAAATTCACTATATTATTATTATTATTATTATTTTATTATTCTCAATATTGATTGGGAACATTATACAAGGAAACATTTTTAACATAGTTTTTTAATGTGATTTTAATGTAACCGATGAAAATGGTAATAACCACTAAAATTGAGTAGAAATTAGTGATTGGCAGATGCAAGTATTTCTTAGAATCAAGTACTGGGTTCTCGGATACTTCTAAGAATCAAATGATTATCTGAATACAGTGAATCGAGAACCGAGTGCCAAACGAAAGATTGAACGTTGAATGAAGAACGTTTTTATTATATCAAGTTTTGTGCAGAATTATTTAAATTTGCTGCTTTTCAAATACATTTTCCAACAAAGTTTATTATTTCAATGTGTTCTTTCCTTTGCAATAAGTATTTTTAAAATCATAAACAATATGTGGGTAGATGCAGAATATTTGACATTGTTTGTGTTTACGAGTCATCCGTTTATTCAAGTCAATGGTTTTTAATAACCACCGTGGACTAAAAGTATTTCAATTCTTTCGATTTATTCGATACTTACGCTAAGTCAGTAGTTGATTTAAATTCATTCGAATATTTCCCGCACTCGAGAACTCGACACCTCGCATGATATTTTGTAGGTAACCTGGCAACTATCGAGAACTAAAAGTATTTGAGTACTTTCGGCAAGTGTTCGAGAACAGCGAGTGCTTTTAAGAGATTTAAGAATCGGCTGGTACTTTTTTTCATTTGAATTCTCCCATCACTAGTAGAAAGAAGCAAAAGTAAATATTTTGTATCATATTGCTGCCCTCTTTTTCATTTGCTATTTGTATGTATTAATAAAGATTATTTACACCATTTTGGCATACCTAATAATATGAGTCATATATCCAGCAGTTAAAAGGATTATCATGAAATATCTATAAACTGGTTTGCTGTTTAATGATAACTGTTGTGATAATCAGTAGAAAGTTGCAATGTGATTTATTTTTAGTGAAAAATTACTCAACATTTGAGATTTTAATTTAAGCGAAATAATGCAGTGTCAGCTATAGCCTGTTGATAAATTCCTGCAACCTAGCACTTATCTTAACAAAAACAAACAGAATGTATTTCCTAAAAAAAACAAACAGGATACATTTCATTAATAACAGGTCTTTGAATCAATATTTGCTTTAAAAATTTTAGCCAGTTTTTATTTGTCTAGTATGTGTTTATTTTATGTCTACAAAGGATAATTGCAGCAGATAATAGAGACAAGTAGAAATATATAGATCTGAAATAAATAGTATCTTGCATTATTTGAGGATTAGTGTAAGGCTACTTTTATCTGTTTGGTGAAAATTAAAATGGTAATATTTTTATAAGGAAATGTAGGATCTAACTTTTTTTGAAGATGGTTCTAAGCCCACATAGGCATGAACAAATTTTTACCCGTTAACGCCTGAAGGGACATATTTTTTTTTTATTTTTCAACAGCTGCAATGAAAAAATGATCGTAAAAAAATAAAAAAATTAACATTTCCGACATAAAATCATCTGAACTTTCAGAATATGTGATCATATTCCTCAAAAAAGACCGAATTTTTCACTTAAAATTTTTTTTCAAACGATTTCTGCATTGAAATCGGATAAGGATGAAGTGGACTGAAAATATCTTGGCATACGACCCTAAACTTGAAGATGCATGCATCCAAAAAATTTTTTTTGAGGCCTTAGTGACCAAAATGCCGGTTCAAAGGAAAAAACCTCAAAATTTTTAGGATTTTTTTTTTTCTTGAAAATGGTGGAGCTTCCGAAAAAATTTTATAGATAAAGTTGTTAAAATTATGCAAAGAAACCGCTCAAATTTTTGTACAATTTTTTGAGACTCAAATTTGGCTGTTTTTTTAAAATTCCAAAAATTCTGAAAAAATTTGTGTATTCTCATGAATTTCAAGAACTTTTTGTTCTATAAAATTTTTTCTGAAACCCCGTAATTTTTTAATTTTTTTACAATCTTTTTTTTCATTGCCATTGAAAAATGAAAAAAAATACGTCCCTTTAGGCGTTAACGGATTAAATGAAATTTGTTATATTAAAAATATAAATGAATGTGGCCGACGTTGAGATCTCAAGAATGGTTGCATATAAATACCAAATTTTTTAGATACAACCAAGTCCTTTTTTATTTTTTGCGACATTACATTTTCTTTGTAGTTATATCTAATTACATTTTAATTTGATATTAATATTCCATTGTACATATTTTATAGTAATTGTAACTAAAACACATCAAAATTTTGTAAAATATATTTTACACATATTTTATAAGAAATAAAAATGAGTTTCGAGATTTCAGGGTCGGAAATCTTTGTTTTCTTCATAATGAAAGTTCTCTATGTGAGCATAGAAATGATTCTTTAAAAAGTGACATGGTTTCCACGTTCCATTGGTGTTAAGATACTAATTTTTACTAACTTAATTCAGTTTTCAATTTGTTTTATGGCTTTTGACAAAAATATTTGTGATAAAATAAAGTGATACATCACATCAAATGCAGAACATTACAATGGCCTTTTTATAAATTATTCTGAAAGAAAATAGAAGGTGCTCTATGATTTTATTAGGATTATAGGTTTTTTTTATGTTATTGACTTTTGTTTATTTTAAATATATTCAGCTAATTAAAATATATATAAAAAAAATCTTCAAAATTTATTAAAGAAAGTCAATGTTCTTTTATATCAAAAACCTAAGTATGCGAAAGATATCTAACCTCATAGACATGATTCTTAACCTATGATATTGTGGGAAACTACTGCCCTCTGGGAAATATCTAGAGAACAGCTATAGTAATTAACTAAAACAAGAATTGAAAATTATCTTATATATTTAAATATTATTAATCGAAAATCACGAAGCTGACATATCGAAATCATGTAGTCTTTCACAGAAATATCTTACTTTTGTTATTCTGACGTCACCTTTGACACAAAATAACGCATAAATATAGCCACGATAGATAAATTTGAGCTATTTCTACATTTTGACAATTGATTTTAATTGCCTATTTAAGTGGCCACATTTTATATGGAATTAATGAATATTAATAAGAAAATTATACATAAAACACAAAACTTTTGAAAAATTTATATATTGAAATAAAAATATTACCTAAATGTAATACTTAAAATACTTAAATGTTGCTCTTTGTCAAAGGTGATGTTAGAACATGAATTTTATTTTTTTTAAAGATTATTTTATTTCAATATATCAAATTTGTGTTTTTCAAATAAGTCATATTCAGATACATACATCATTTTTAATTTTTACTACCTTTCTACATAACTTGCTTGTAGGTTTTTAATATTAAAAAACATTGACATTTGATAAGATTTTTAGGATTTTTTTTCAATTTATTTTTATATAATAAAATAAAATAAAAGATTGATTGTATTTTAACATTGGGGTCCTTGTTTTTTAATTTTATATTATCGTTTAATTTGTTGTTGATTACTGTAATATATTTATCAAATAAAATGTATTTTTAGACCTTTAATTCATTGTTCTCTATCCCATCCGACACCAAGATCTGGCTACAGTCGTATTCTGATTCATGTATTAATGTTTTTTTAATATTGCAATAATGTACCTACAATTAAAAATTGTAACCAAGTTTAATCGTGTTGAATTTTATTTACTAGTCTTAATCTTTTGTCATAAAAAACAAATAATTTCCTAGGAAAATCAGTTTTTAATTGATATCATTGTACCCAGAAAAAATACTCGAAAGCTGATTTACTATATAGATAACAGATAAGTAGTAGGTCACTTTTGTAAATAAAAGTGTATATCGAATTTAGAGACTAAAAAAAAATATTAAACAGATTCAAATAAATGATAAGTGAATTCAAAATATAAGTATCGTTACCAATATTTTTTGTAGGTATATAGTGTCCCAAATTGTAGGTATATATCAAATGTTACTATGGAACTGAAATTCAAAAAAAAGTCCTTATAACATGGATTGCTTAGTTTCTGAGATACAATTCAAGATGAAATTCCTAAAAATGTTTTTTTTAATATCCAAAATGCCTAAAAATAAACATTAAAATTTGCTTTGTAGGACAGAATAACAAATAAGCTACAGGCTGTTACAAATTCGCATTTCACTACAGAGATCTCAGAAATAATAAGAAATATGAACTAGCTTAAATAGGGGCAAAGTTGCGTAATCAGGGGATCAACATTATGCCTCAAAAATCAAGGCTTAACATGATTAGTCGAAATATTTGAAAAAAACGAAATTTGGGAAATCCCATTTTGTTTCATTTCAGCCTTGTTTGAGGTGATATTGAAAAGAACACATTCTCATGACAATTTTTTGCCCTCTATCGAATGGCATAATCAATTTTTATATGTAACGTTTCATTTTTTTTTGGAGGACTAACATTATGCCTCTAAAAAACCAAGGATAATATGATTAGTTTTCGAAATATTTGAAAAAAAAAACGAAATTTTGGAAATCCACTTTTGTTTCATTTCAACTCTGTTTTGAAAAAAAAACACTTGCTCAGGGCAACTTTTTGCCATGCAATTTTTATATGTAACGTTTCATCTTTGCAGGATCATCAACTTCATATTTTTAAATACGGCCCTAGAAATTCTACATTTTTGCAAACCTTCATGATCCCCAATATACTGTACTGCCTCAGCCCGAATCAGATTCAGACGTTTTGTCTTGAAAAATTCATCTTCAACGTATTCGTTTCAAATTTATCTAAATTTTTTATTTAGATTTCCATGTCTATTGAATTATTATACACTCTAACCGTCATTAGACCCTGTGAAATCCACCTAGTTATTGAAACTATTATACCATTACCTTGTCACACCTAACTCGATAAGTTGTTGCGTCAAAATTAAAACATTACAATTTTAATTTTATTATGACAAATTAATTGTTAAAAATGCATAGGAACACCCAAAACGCCAAACTTTAAAAAACATTTTCGTTTTGGCAAATGTTGAAAAGGAGATAAACGTAATATTATTAGAATTTATTATACTTGTAATCGCAACTGTGAAAGAGCATGTCAGATGTATTTGTATCAACATTCTGAAAAAAATTAAATCAGAATTTGTTTGAATTTTGTGCACTTGAGAAGCCTAGAAATAACTAGAGGCAAGGGATTAAAACTCTAATAATGTTCTAGTGTAATACGTGGTGGTAATAGTTTAAATTTAAATAACTAGGTGGATTTCACAGGATCTAATGACATTTAGAGTGTACGATAATTTAATAAGCATAGAAATCTAAATAAAAAATTTTGATAAATTTGGAACGAATACATCGAAGATTAGTTTTTCGAGACAAAATAATGTGAGGTAAATTTCATCAATTCCTCCATGTTGAAAAAAAATAAATATGAAAATCGTTTCAATATGGCACACTGTATATTTACAAAAAAAATTGTAAATTCTACTTTCACATCCCATATTTCAAAAATTAAACTTTACAAGATCTATGATTAAGAAAACTATTTTCTTTATATTTGTAATATTCTTTTTTATTCTCTCTGTAGACTACAGAACATGAGTTTTCAAAATATCGTCTCGTCTTAAAATTGTTACTTAAAATTTGCAGGTATCTTTTGGTTAAATTGTTTAATATGCAGAATGCACTTAGTTTTTCAATATACAGGGCGTTTGGAAAAGTTAGTACAAAATTTAAGGTGATATAGTAAAAAAAGTTGCTATAAAACATTGGGCTTAAAGGAGTCTTATCATTTGGATATTTTTTGTATAATGAATATAAAAATATGAATGGAAAATATTAATTCTATGGAGGAATGTATTTCTATATTATGCGCTCTAGGAGAATGTGATCGGGACCCTAGTACCTGTTAGTAAATGTAAAATATCGGCGCAAAAAAACGTAGAGGGACAGCCCTTCGACCACCCCAGACAATCGCCCCTTACGCCCTTAGGAAAATACGTCCCCGATTCTATGAAAAAGTGAAAGTAAAAAAGAAACTATACTTCTGAACTCAAATATCCACAAAACCGTAAAATTAAAATTATAAAAGTGATTTTATTAATAATATATAATGAATTTATATATAAATACACAAGGTTAGAAATTACATGTGTTAAAATTATAAAATATATTGTAAACAAGTTATATCTTTTTCTTATAACAAGACAGAAAATCATTCATCAGCAAGAAGAAACAATAAATAATTCCAAAACGAGTATAATAATAAACCATTCAAACTCAAAATTAATTCATTCTAAAAAAAAGAGAATACAAAATACAATTAAAAATAAAGTTAACATTAATCAATATTTAACTCTGAGCTAGGATCATTGTTTAGCCCGCTAAACAGTGTAAGAGTATTTAGAGACTGAACCTGTCTTTTCGATCGTATCTTTATGCACTTGATATCCTAAAATCGTTCTCGACGGTATGCGCAACCTTTCTTTCAATTTCCTTCCTATTTCCAAAACTGCTACACCGTTTTGTGCATCTGAGGTCCAAATTCCTTGAAACATAATTAATATTAAAAAAAGTAACATATAAACGCTTATATTAATAATTTTAACACCCGATGGAATTGTGCACACACTGTTCTCACTTACCTATTTTATCACCTTTCTGCCTGATATTTACAACAGCCCCACAAACTTCATCAGAATTTTCGAAAGCTTCTCCAATTAAGCATAAAATCTTTAACAAAAACACAATTAATTTAATGCAACGATCTCAAAATGTTTAAAAACTTACAATGTCCAACCAATATCGATCCAATTCGTTGGTTCTTTGTTTCCTGTCTAAACTGAGAAGCCACCGACCACCTCTCCTATTAGCTTCATCTTCCCACATGGGTTTGATTCCTTTCTTGAAAAGGGAATAATCAGAGCCTTGTCTCAGTTCACTTGCAGGTTTGATGTGATTGTACAGGCTGAAATGTATCACGTCACTATAACATATAATTAATAATTTGTCTCCAAATACCTCCAAAAATCTTCCACTGTTTGAAACGAAGCAATTTCCTTCTGATTTTGTGCCCACGACTGCGTTCTGTCATTTTCGTAGTACCACAGTGTCCAACAGTTCTGCAGAGGATGTTTTATCGAATAGTCCATTGGAATCTCCAATTCGTTATCGCTCTTTTGGTCGTTTTTTTCGATCTAAAATAAAGTCATTTGTTAAATCAACTTAAGTTTCAAATAACTCACAGCTCACTGTGTCGGAAAAGAGGAGAAAGCACCTAATTCTTAATTTTTTATTGTATTTTACAATATGGCAGTAAATTAAGGGTACTTGGGTTGCCAGAGAAACAGTTATAAAAGAACACAATATTGAAAAAGTCGGGTAACTAGTTATTACAGATGACATTCATGCTATTAGGTTCTAATGTTACATGTATTTTTACCTCATTTTCCACTGAATTCGTAGACATTTTGATAGCCGAACTGCAAGCCTACAAAAGAAAGTTGCAGGTTAACTTAGCCAACACAACATGGATTAGGGAAAGAAATGTCACTAGATTTAGGTTTAGTTACTAACTAGGCCATCATTTTGTGGTTGTTTTAAAATTATGTGATGTGATGAAGTTCTCGGCATTTAATTGTAGCAAAAATTGGCGGGTAAAGATAATAAAAGTATTTAAGAAATTAGTTTGTTTAACTTACGGTCATGTCTGGAATATATACTTAATTTAAAATACTGCAGTATAATGCAAGTATTTGACAGCATAACAAAATGAAATCTGTCATGTTTGTTGCTAAGAAATTTTATATTAAATGAATGGTTAAAATAATCATTGGAAAATCTTGAAAATGTCTATATTTCACAAGTTATTTTATGAAAATTTAGGATTTATATAAAGAATTTTAACTTACTTAAAACAATAAAATCACTTGAAACTGATAATATACAATATGCCTGTTTGTTATTGTTAATTTCGGGAAAGAAAGCTTTTCTCAAGAATTTTCTAAATAAATTGTTCCTATTTAATACCTGATATACCTGGATATACCTACATTGGATATTTGCAATTACAAAAACAGTAAACAAATGCAATAAGTTTTTATATAGGAGGAAGAAATAAAATAATACCTACTTAAATTAAAAAAAACATATCTCTTTCGTTTACTTTGAAAAAGTACCTATATGTATACTTCTTAACGTGTACTATTTTAAATTTTTTACCTATAGATTGAGTATTTGAGAAATTGATGGAATAACTATTATAGATATGGAAGAGAATTTAGCGTGCATTCTTCATCAAGGTAAGAACCATAATTATGTTAATATTTTATATTTAGCACTTTTATCGAAATGTTGAATAATAATGTTAAAATAAAAAAACAAAAACAAAAAACTTCGTACTAATTTATGAATATGAAAAAGTAAAAGTGATATTTATATATAGACCTGGCGGGATCTGTTTTGGTGTAGGTACTTTAGATGTTTTATATACATAGTATCGCTAATTTTTGCTTTAATGGCTCCAAAATGATATAACAAAACATAATTTCACTATGTGCGCGCTTCAAAATGTGTGCTAAACTTATTAAACAAATGGTGAAACAGTTGGAAAAAATTCCATTTTTTTTCTCTTTTTTTCAACACAGTTCAAAAACTATTCATTTTAGAGAAAATTTCTTAATTAATTATACGTTTCAAATAAAAAAATACAACATAATTTTTGCAAATATAGCAAAAACAAAAAAAGTGAAAAAATCACAATACTTTTGCGATTTTTTTAAAAGTACTTATAGGTAGGCCAAACTTGGCCAAAAAATGTTTTTAATATAATAAAACATCACACCAATTTTCGTTAAAATCGGTTCCATAGTTTTCGAATAATAATTTTGCAATCCAAATTTTTGAAAAAAAATTGAAATTTTTGCAAATTGAGCTGAGCCTAAATTAAAACTTCTAGATACTTTATCAGATAAAAAAGGCCACTCAAACTTTAAAATTCATTATAATTATTTTTTTTAATTATGGTTTTAAAGTACTCGGAAAGACGCTTCTTTGAAAAAAAAAACGTGGTGATTCGTTAAATTGGTTCCAGGGTTATACCTATATATAGTCGATCGAAGTTGACCGGCATTTGTGGCGTAACTACGAGGTCTGGAGGGCTGTTTTTTAAACAAATATTTTGTCATTCCGAGTACTTTCCGGAACTGAATTTGTAAAACTTGCGCCTTTGTGCAACCCATATAAAATGTCGATTAAATTAAAACTATTGGACCGAGCATGAAATTTAGGAAAAATGTATGGGAGGTAGTGGTGGGAGGTCGAGAGCTCGGCTACTAATTTTGATTATCTCGGCTTCTAGTGGTGCGATTTTGATGTTTTCTTTTTAATCGATGTCTCGCGAGCTGAAAAGTTCAAATATCGCATTTTCAAATGCGAATTATTGTTAATTATCGACCTGGTCTACTACTCGATTTACCGGTAAAATTACTAATTTATTATTATTAACCGTGTTAACGATAATTATCTCTCTAATTAATGATCTGTCTTGATGTGGCCAGTGAATATAGTGCATATAGTAAGGTAATTAAAGAGCTTTCTGCATTGTGATACAGATACCTAGTAACAGTAGTGAGAGTGGCATATAAAACCATATCCATGACAGACTATGGGGAAAATGACACAACCTAATTATCTAAAGTAAAAATTGTCTAAGATTAGAAAACTGGTAAACATAGGTTTTTGGGGTCGCTGATTACTATATTGATATTTAAAATTACGAAAAATAATTAGTCTACCAAAATGTTTGCAGTTTTTTATAAACTTTAAGTAATATCTACTTGGTTTCTTGTTTTGGAATTGAATACATACAGGGTGTCCCGAAATTCATGCAACAAAATTTGGTCATAGATTCTTAAGACAAATTTAGGGAACCCGTATTTTTTCTTTTTGCCAACTGGCCCCCTCTTTCAGAGGTACAGCCTCCTGAAGTCTGCCCCTAAGAAGTCTTTTTTATATCTCAATATCATGTACGAGAATCACTAAATTTGGTACACAGTGGTTTTATGACATGTGGAATCTTACAGTGCTACGCTTTTTGCCGAGAAACCCCCTTAAGACACTTTTTCGTGGGCTCCCTTGTCTTTGGAACCAGAAAAATATGGTCGCAAATTTGATTTTTTTTTTAAATTATTAGTTTGCTAGTCATTGAATTTAGAAACTTTTTTGTTTCTTGATATTTTTTTCGTAAAACGCAATGTTTTTGAGGAAAATGGCGAATCACGATATGCATTCGATCACATTTTGACATTTTTCTCGAAAACATTGCTTTTTACGAAAAAAGTATAAAGAGACAAAAAAAGTTTCTAAATTTAATGGTTTTCTACTGGACTGATAATTTTTAAGAAATTTAAATATGCGACCAAATTTTTTTGGCTCCAAAGACAAGGGGGCCTACGAAAAATTGTCTTAAGGGGGTTCCCCGCCAAAAAACATAGCACCATCAGATTCCACATGTCATCAAACCCCTGTGTACCAAATTTAGTGATTCTCGTACAACAGGGTTCTGAGGTATAAAAAAAGATTATTCTTAGGGGCGGACTTCAGGGGGCTGTAACACCGAAAGAGGGGGCTACTTGGTAAAAATAAAAAATAAGGGTCCCCGAAATTTGTCTTAAGAATCTGTGACCTAATTTTGTTGCATGAATTTCGGGACACCCTGTATAGGATTTTGTTGTCGCTGATAATGGATTTTATATTAAAATTGACGAAAAATTATTTTTTCCCTAAAATTAATGCAAATTTTGTGCAAACTTTATATGTACTTGGTTTCCTGTTTTGAAATACCTAAATATTAGGTTATAATTTCGAAAATAAATACAGGGTGTTCCTAAATAAGTATCGCAACAGAAAACTGTAAATTCCTCTTTAAAAAGAAAAAAAAAATTCCTCCATTTTTCTCTCCGGGCTTTCGTTTTCGAGATACACGGTGTCAAAGCTTTAATTTTTATTTTAGTTTTTTTGCCAATATCTTAGGAACCGTTTGAACTACACGACTGAGCTTTTGTACACACATTACCACTATTAATAGCTACTGTTTCGCACCCTTCTCGAATTCATTGGACGTGCCAGTGGTGGAGATTTTAAGGTATCGTAAGGGTTTTCCCCCCTAACTTTTACGCCACTGGAAAAATTGACATTTGACAGCACATTCTAGAGCACCAATGAATTTTACACAAAAAGAGTTCTCTTGGTTCATTGCTCTAAAGTCAACCGTTTTCAAGAAAAATGACTTCTTATGAACATAAACAAACATTTTGCTAACGTTTCGAAAATCTTTTGTAATTCAAAAAATAGGTAGTAATAATTAATAATTTTAACGAAATATAGGTATATCCGACTGCCGTTTCAAGAATACTTTTAATTTTAGATACTTTCCAATTTCGATATTATTGTAGACATTCAAAGTAGCTCTGAGCATCTTTAACACCTTTGCTTAATTCAGAAAAATATACCAATAGTACATTTTCTGAAAAAGACAATGTTATTTCCAGTCAATATTTCCAATCAATAATTTTTTATGTGTTTGCCGATACCTACATCTTCAATTTTTTTTGGAAATAAATTACACTCTATCTACTTTGCTGATTCAATAATTTCTAGCAGAGTTAATGTGAATGTTTTCATCTCAAATAATAAATAGTTATTTTTATGTATTTAAATAGGAACAATATGGCGATTACTGTGCACCTAATAAGTTATTTACTTAATAACGCTCCTCCCGTAGCCACCACAGATGACTTGATGAAATTATTATTATTCATGAAAGAAGTACCATACAATTTTAATAGTATAAAATAAATAGCTTTGTTTGCTATTATGACAAAATTAAAATTCATTGGCGAAAAAAATATGTGTGTAACTTGGCAGTAAAGTAGATTTAATGCCTTGGCTGCTTTAATAGACTCGGCTACGCCTCGTCTATTAAATAAGAGCCTAGGCATTAAATCTTGTACTTTACTTCCTAGTTAAACAAATAACTAGTTTTTAAATTGTTTTAACTAAAAATATCTGTAATTGTGTCCTACCTTATATTTGGATTCTTGTGTCAGGGCGGCTGTTCACTTAAATAAATAAATAAATTACTACTGACTTATTTCACCTCATCCTCCGCAATTACTTAAAAGAAAATTCTCCATTAAGTGTGAAGACAGACCCAACAACTGTGCGGTGTGGAACCGCTGAAAGAAAGCCTGGAAGAAAATCCAGTTTTTTTTCCTATCCGACCCATTTCGCAGCGGAAAAATAAAATATTTTAAAGGCCTTTTGTGCCAGAAAAAAGAATAGCGCCCGCAAACTTCAAAGTGAATGGGGTCGAGAGCGCGCGCAATGGTCAAACCGAAAACGGCGCGTATATAAATGCAAAGACGCCCGCGTCGCCTTCAGTAGTCGACGCGTCGCGACGCGAATTTCACCACCGCCCCCACGGCCGCTCCAGGGTAGCAGCAAAGTTCTCGTGCCAGACGGCAGCACACCACTGTATGTTTAAGGCTAGCGATTTTGAATCCTGGCATGTTTATAGGGGTAGGATTGCGTGTATATGCATGAGTAGTTCTTTTATGGCGATGGGATAGAGCGTTCTCGAGTCTCTAGAACAATAAAAGTTCATTGTAAAAGTAGATTGTAGTGGGTTGATGTTAAATGCACGATTTTTTTTTAAATAATATTTATTGTCCTTGTCAAAAACCAATACGAAAAATATAAAATAGATCTAAATACGTCTATAATTACACTTACAATTCACATAACATCTGAAAACCTTATATTCATATAAATATGCTAAAATTCAACAAAAACGTTCTCAAAAGAACGTGTGTTTAGAAAATTTTTGATTTATCCAGGAAGTTTATTATAAAATTTAATACCGTTGTAAATTGGGCATAATTTCATTTGTTGTAATCGTGTAATATATATGGAATTAAGAGTAAATTTATTTGGGGCTGCGATCGTAAATGTTATGAATTGATTGAAGGTCATGGAAACATTTTCAGACAATTCGTTGCTGCATAGAACAGTACATACCTATGTAAATATTCATATATGTTAAAGTGTTATATCACAATATGTTAATCATTAATTGTTCTTTTGTATTTTGACACCTGTGAAAAATATTTAAAAATCACTTAAACAATTACCTTTATAAAAACTAGTTTAACTTAACCAAAATAAAAGTAGACAAATGAAAAAATTTACATTACATTTCGTATAAGGTGTTTACTTTTCGAAAAATCAAACTGAGAATCATGTTAATTAAGTTTTACAGTTTTTTGTTTGTTTAGCTACTTCCATAGCTAGAGATGTCAGCAGTGTATATTAATACTTTTAATACATATACAGGGTGATTCACAAACGGTGACCAACATTTTAAATTTTTTGAATTAATTTAAAAACTAGTATGTGAAATAATTTGAAATTGGGCACATATATTTATGTAAACATTGTCCAAAGTCTGAGTGGCATATTTTTCTAAATAAAATGGTACGTCACTGCTTTACGGTAACAATCATATTTTCGGATTCTTTCAATTCTCTACAAATTACTAGTCTCTTTTTCGAAAAAAGCCTGATTTTCAAGAAAAACTTAAAAAACGAACTGAAAACACCGGACCTTTTTGTATTTTTTATTTATCTGCATTTTTCAGTGTTAGATTTTTTGTCAGGCAAAATTATTTTCATAAAAATAACCATGATCCATTTGAGGAAAGGGTTTATTTTACTAAATTTTAATTTTTTTTTCACAAGTGGCCAAATACCCAAAAAATAAAGAAAAAAACGAAAACCAATAAATAGCTTCAGACAATATAAATCTATTTACCTCGAACGTAAAAACATGTAATTTTCCAATAAACTTTTTGTAAATATTTTGTTTCAATTAAAATATTCAGAATAATGTATTATTTTCTCTTTCTAAAGTGGATTTAATTATTTGTTATTATTATCCAGAAACATATTTAATTTCTCAATCGAAAAAGGCCAAACTGCAAAAATCTCGTCTGTTCTCCACTAAATGGTGGTATTTTTATTTAAATTGTTAACATAATTTTTTTCTAAAAAATTCATAAGGATATTACTTAAAATTGTTGAAATTGCCATACCGAAATCTTGTCGATAAAATTTATTATTTAATTGAAAATGGGTATGTAATTTTTATACCTATTAGTTATTATTATTTAATGACATTAGTAAGTAGACCAATCATATCAATATTTGCCATAATATCAGTCTTCTATATTAATTAATTAATATTAAAATCAATTAAAGAAAGTTTCCGAATATATATTTACTTTTTTAATGTACAAATCCCAATGTTTATTAAGAAGTTTGATAATAATTAAAAAAAATATATCCAATTTATTACAAGAAGAATTAATGGAATTACCTACCTAATTAATTATTGGTCTTAATGGGAAGTAACATTCATGATTTTTTTCAAATAATATATAAAAGTGAGGTGGTTTACTTAAAGCGAATTTATGTTTTTTCCTCATCTGAAAATTGTTATTTGTATTTATATAATTGCAAAAATCGAGGTAAAAATTGAAATGTCATATATTGTTGAATTCAGAAAATGTCTTTACAAGATGAAAAAATATATATAACTTCATTTAAAAAGAAATGACAATCGCCTGTCACTGCATGCCATAACTCTGTTTTATGTAATCTTTTAAAATGTTATATTTCCAGCCTTTGCATTTAATTTTTAAGTTCTTTCGAGCATCAGCTGTTCTTAATATTTTATAATACATTTGTCTTTATGCTTCAAAAAAATTAATATAAGAGGAATAGATCAGTGTCTGCCTTGATGTGTTAGAATAATGTTGTCACAAATTATTCTATTCTGTAATGTTTGTAGACTAGCTAGTTACGTAAAAGATGATATGAAAAGTGAAATTTTTGAAAATACGTATATTTGTCCAGTTTTATAAAAAGAAATAGTTGTTTGTAATTTTTAGAAGTCATGCCATATTTATTTTTATTGGGGAATTTTATTAGGATCATAAATTTACCAGAATCTGTTTGACGAAAGTTTGATTTCATTTTTATTATGTATGATGCCTTATAAATAGATTTTGGTCGATAAGTTAACTTCGTAAATATTATGTCAAAATCCTGTCTTGATATACAAGGGCAGTAATTTCTTTGAATACTCTTACTAAATTTAAATTACTTATATTGTAAAACCTTGTATTGTTGCTACAATAAAATTTTTTAAATAAATAACTTCTTATACTCAAAAGTGTCAGTCAAGTCAGTTCTATAAATAAAGTCAGTTCTATAAATTTAGTTTTGCTTAATTAAAAATATCTCACACTATGAAATGGATAATTCTTCACGAGTATACAATTTGTCGCTGTAAACTCTCTGTTTTCATTTTAAGTAAAAGACCTTTGAAATCTAAATTAGATAGCATTTTGAAACGTAAAAATATGTAGGTATATAAAATCAACCCCTTGACTGATTCTTTTGGCGTAAGGCGTTATTAATTTAAAATTTTTAATTAATACATAATTAACTGTATTAATATTACTGATATAATAATTTTAAAAAGTAACTTAATACCACAAATAAATAATTATATAAAACACAATATATTCCATACAGGTATTAATATTATCTTCATTTTCTCTGTCCCTATCTCTTTCTGTTCCACTGAAGCCACAAAATTTGGGAATTTCCTTAATGAACTTATCAAATTTTATTCTACGAAACAAGAAGTTTAATTTTCAAATGAAATGATAGTGACTCACATACTAAATAATTTAGTTCGTCACTGCAATATATTGAATCAATACTTCTTAAGAATTTTCAATCTACCTTTTATTTTATAATAATTTTAAATATCTAAAAATATGGATTAATTATTATTATTTTTAAATGATTTTCGACATCAAAGAACTAGTTGAATTCTAAATACCTAATTTGTAACCTCTTAATGATTTGAGAAAAGTAAATAATAAAAGAATGCGTATGCAGTGCCGACTTTTTGCGGACACTGTAGCAACTCGGAAACCATAAAATATAAATAACGAGCTTCGAAACCTTTGACCTTTTTCATTTTAGAGTCGTCCTTATATTTCCCTTGGAACGGAAACAGTCTCGATAGTATTCGGGAGATGACCTTCCCATATATTTAATGGCTATTGACAACTATCGCTTTTAGTTCTTCTACAGATTCCCTTCCATTTGTTATCTCCCCCTATACGTGCGATAAACTAATCCTGGGAATAACCCCAAGTGGGAATACGTGGACCGTTCTGCCGGATAAAAGTACCAGTATTGCTGAGTAACGCAATTCCGTCGAATTGGAATTACGACTTATGATATTTATCTGTTTAAAAGGTGTACTATACAATGTATTTTCTCGCGAAGGATCCCTTTAAAATTTTGATAAAATGCTATTTCCTGAGACTTTGTCATGAATTTTGGAGGTTGTCTTAGACCAAAATGACTTTAATTAACCAAGGATCTAACTGGTTTTCAGATACGGGACTTTGAAGTTTCAAAAAAATGTATCACATTAATTTCGGTCGATAGCCGCACGGTATAAGGCGTCAGTACTTAAATCAATGTGTGCTATCTGCCCGGGTTTCGAATCCCGCGGCCGGTAGACCGTAGATTAGCTATGCTTGTGCGGAGGATTGGCCCCCTCTGGGCAGGTATGGTAGGGTGGAAAAATGTTGGCTTGGGTCAATGTGAGAGATTGACACCGGTTGGCATTTGACCACCCCCCCTAATTAATGAGGTTTTCCAGGTTTCCCTCATTCCTGCACTGAATGGTGGTTAGGGCCTACCAACATAAGTCGTTCCTGGGCGCAAATGCGGCCTGCTTAATAATAATATGCCGCCTCCTCTCCCGCACAAGTCTCCGACTTCTGGACTAATTCTTGTAGTTAGAATGAGGAGTAGAGATATTATTATTAATTCAAATTAATTAATAAATATTGAGCTAACAGTTTATCTTATTGAGGTAAACATTCACTTAAATAGTATAGAAATTTGTCAACCGGTAGGAGAAATTTCCTAGAATGTCGACACCATGAAAGATTTTGGAAACTACATACAGGGTGAGTCAAGAGAAATTTTGCATACTTATGCCATATACAGAGTTTATTAAAGAACGCCCACTACTCTTTTTTTTATTAAAGTACAGGATTATTTGTAAACTTAGAAGGCTCAATATTTGAATATTTGGTGAAACTGTACTATGCTCGATGGAGTTAAAGTCAGGTGAACAGGTTGGTTATGGAATACGAATTATTATCATTGAAACAACATTCACGATTTCAGTCTGATAAAGACCAGCATTATAATCCGCGAAAAGAACACTAAATTATTGGTACCTTTTAAATTTGATTGAAATACCACATATTAACAGTTGAATTTCTGAAAATTACAGATCAGTTTTTTCACTCAAGAATACTTATTTGATACTTTTGACATTATGAATATAGAAATATTGTAGACCTTATTAAGATCTAGCTTCTAATATGGTTTAATTACATGGATATTCATTACACTAAACAAAAACAAGTAAGATTTATTTGCTTTGCAAACAATGATGATATATTAGAAATTAACCTTGTTTGGGCAACTAATTTATATTTTCACAAATTTACTACCAAACTAAAAACATTCCGTTAAAATTTTTTGTTACATTTTGAGGAAAGCATATTTCCGCCTATTACGATAATTAAGAAACTTTATAATCAGTGGAAAAAGATATGAAATCTTAGAATTTTTCCCGAGTAATGTCAGAATCTGAAACTGGCTCGTTTTTTACGTGAATGTACATCTTGCTTTACTTCCTCGTTTTCATTTTGCTAGCAAACATTCTTGCACTGCACGATCATAAACTCTTTCATAAAATTTTCATTTACTCGTTATTTTCAGTTTTAAGTATAGTTGTAAATCTTGTGTAAAATATAACTCTTTTAACGCAACCTGTCTCCTGAATTCTTTCCCAGACTTCTACACACAAATCATAAGACAACATTTTAATTGACTAAATTTTGTCTGCTACTTCTTAATTGCTTACAAAAGTTATGGAAATGAAAGAATTAGCTTTTGGTTGTGTAGTATTACATATTTTTTCATGTACCTGTCCATTTCTCTGAAAATTTGCTGAATAAGTAGATAGTGATATTTGTCTTAAAGGAAATATTGTTTTTTTATTAGGTATTTAATATTTAGGTAAACTCATATCTCAAAATGTATGATGTCACAGTATCAATAAAGTACTTATGATGAATTATAGGTATATTTGTAGGTACTACTTTCGTAGGTATTATTCTTTAAAGGACTATTATTTATTATACGTCTAGGTATATAATTCATCTAATATCGTAGAAGAAATTTTCGAAAATGTTAATGTAATTTAGTATCCAAATTTCAATGGAAATATTCCTTAAATAATAGATTATAATATCTTAAATCAAATTACTAAAAACTGCTTCAATCTGTTGACTGATTTCTATTTTGTATCTTTAATAATGGATTTTCTGGAAATTTATTATCAGATTATTAATTTTTTCAAACTTACAATTATTCTACTTACTATGAGATTTTTTCGTGTTAGTCGAGTTAAATTAGTATGACCAGCGCATTCGCCAATTTATACAATAATTTGTATCGAGTTACTGGGGATTGAAATACAAAATTTCATGAATATACAGGGTGTATTATAATTAACAAATGTACATAATACTAGAAGCAAAAAGTCGTAGTAAACATGGGTCCGCAAACGCACCGTTTTCGAGATACAAGGTTTAAAAAAAAAGAATTTTTTTCAATTTTTTGACGATATCTCAGGAACCGTTTGAGATACAAAACTCAAATTTTGTACAAGTATTATAATAACATTAGCTACTTTTGTGCGCTGTTTCAATTTTTATGGAGATTTTAGGATTACGTGACGTTATTTTGCCCCTAATTTTTACGACTCTGGAAAAATGTGCATTTGAAAACGTATTTTAAACCGTCAATGTTTTCTACACAAAAAAGGTATTCTGCATCAATAGCTCTAACGCGAACTGTTTTCTAGATAAATGGCGTTTGATGATGGAGAACATTAAAGAAAGTGGCAACATGATAAAAAATTATTACAAAACTAAGCAAATTACCAAAAATCACAACAGTTGTTCAAAATCTCCTCCTACGGTAATTAGCAGGGTATTTCAGAAAAACGTAACTAAGATCTAAATATTAAAAAATAGGGTTTTTGAATGATCGATCTATTATCTTTTGTTTTTGATGTGAAATGGCGTAAAAATTCTTTTTTAAATAAATTTTGCCAATTTTTCTAGTACTGCTAGATAGCATGTTAAAATTTTGAAAGAAACCTCTAGATATTTAAAATTTTACAATTATTGTTATTTATTTTTTATTTTTAGCTTTATGTGTCATGTAATTTACTTACGTTTTATAATTGTTTTTTGAGCAATATTATTTTATAGTCTGTAAAATTTGAAGTATATCTACCTCAAAAAAACTTGGTTGACCACAAGTGTAATTTTTCCGTTTTCTTTCTCAAAACACGAATTGATTGTTCGAGATTTCAAAAATACATTTTTATACAGCATTTTAAAGTAGACGCTTAAGGAGGTTCGATACCAAAAGAAAAATGGTAAGAATGTTTTCAAAGCAATTGAAATCTGTTAATAAATATGCAAACTGACTTGTGTAAAAATATCAGATTGATTGACAACGTAGTTTTTTTGAAAAATGAATTTAAAAATTATGTTCTTTTACACAGGCTCTTATGGGAGTTGGGAAAAAACTTTAATCAAACGTGAATATTGCTCTTAAAAATGGTTAGGATCGGGAAAATAAAATTGTAATTAAAGAATTAAATATTACTAAACATTTTAAAACAATAAAAATATGCACTTACAATGTAATTATTGAGATAATGGAATGAATAGATAACGTTTTGACAAATTTGAACAAACATCTGATCCAATGAAAGGAAATATGGCAACACTGTACGCTGTATTTAATGCTTCGACTGATGCGTTATATTTGAATAGCTCAATTATAGATTATAAAATTATTCCAGTCGAAAATATATGTAGTAATAATTAATATTAAATAAATTTTTCGTGATCTAAAGCAATATACTAGCAATTTGAAACAAAAATTGAAAGGATCTCTTTGCAAAACGAACAGTTTAGTTGTTATGTCATAATCTTCAATTTGACAAGTCGACGTCTCACTATCATACATTGAACTTCTTGATAGTTATCATATGGATTCTCGGTTTGCACATTTTATTTTTTTCTCATCAATCCACATTCTGTTTTACACTCATTTTATACTTTTCAGTCATTACTTTTCCTTTGTACCTTGGTTGTTCATTCATGTTTACGGAATTCGCGCAAAGTTGACAGTAATGACAGTTGACCCAACTTTTACCACCACGCCATGGCAATGTTGCCAGATTTCATCCATAATTTTACAAGCTCGTAATGAATAAATAGACGCTTTTATTCAAATAAAAAGTGAACTGACGTGTATTAAACACGAAAAAAATATGCAAGCTAATATGTGTTGTATAAATTTCATTCTAAATAGCATACTTAGTTCGCTGAAATTAATTTACGTAAAGTTGGTACTGCAACAAGACTCCCGTGTATAAACATAGGCATACTCTCCGCACCACCCGCCCCGTAAGAGGTGTATCGAACGTCCTTAAGGAAATTTTGGACAAAAATAAGGAAATCTTAAAAAAAATAAATTTAATTCCCTGTACCATGAAAACCAAAGACCCACACCCTTATCTCTAGAGTGTAATTACTTTATTCTGAAACACTTTAGTAAACCATACATTTTTTTGACCATGTTAGATTTTCAGTATTAAAATAAATGTACCTAATTTTGTTGCTTCTGGAACAAGTATCCATTTAATAAATTTAATTTCGAGACCCATACTTAATATTTAGATTGTCCTTTAAAATTTATTTCCGTGTATTTTTTTTAATCGTTAAAGAATACGTCTTCTCAATGCCGAAAAAAGACATATCTCAAAATGAACTTCTTTTACCAACCTGAATATTTTACTATACACAAACATTTTTACTAAATACTTTTAAACAATAAAATTAAAATTAAACGGCCCATAAAGCAAAAGTTGTACCGTCGATTTTATAAATTAAATAATAACTCAACGCGGAAGTGCCGAAGCACGCCAGGAATCCAATTAAACAACAAAAGTAATCAGGCTTAAGGTGAGGTAAATGAAGTGAGCCGAAGGTAAATTTAACGTCTGCAGCATAAGTTACTTCGGCGTTGTTATTAATTAGGTCGAGTGGATAAGCCGATGGGAAAAAGAAGTTGCCTCACCGTTAAACGAGATATTTTAAATTTATCTTTTAAGATTCTTGAGGTGTGTCTGTTATTAATTTGAATATTTATTTGTTTCTGTATACCACGCGCTGTGATAAATAGGGGATGTCGAAAATTAAGGAGGGAATTGACATTCATTTTAATATTTTAATTGTAATATCTAACTATTATTATTATTAAAGTGGAGATTGTTGGATAGTAGTTTTGGCAAAACCTAAATGCGTCCAGTAATACACTGATTATAATCGCATAGGGAAGAGAACTTTTGGAGTACTTAGTTTTTTCTTCAGTATAGGAAAGATTTCAGTTACGAGTTAGTTTATGTTTTTATAATAATGAAGTTTTTGCAATAATTATTATAAAAAACTTTATAAAAATTTTTAAGATGATTGTATGTCAATAGTTGGCGTTTGAAATAATAACACATCATAATAACAAGTAGTCCGTTAAGTTTAAATACAGGAGGCGAAATAATAATTTAAATGTTTGATATAGAATGCTACTAAATTATAAAGGGTGTTTGATAAGTCGATGCATTCCTTGCAGGAGGTTAAAGTACAAGTGATTTGTGAAATATTTCCTTAATATACCATATTTCGAAAACGCTTAGTTTCTGATCTACAGGGTTATAAAGTTTTAATAAAAAAAATGCAAATTTATAAATATTGCGGAAACCTGTCAGAATATTTTAATGAAATTTTACAAGCTTTGGCAATTAACAACAATACATGTTTTACGATAAAAATATTGTTTTTAGTTACACCAGTGGCGTGCGTACAGGCATGTCTTTGAATATTTTTAAAATACAAAATGATACGCCACTGATTTTTCTTAAAATAAAAATTATTTTTTAATTCCTTGTTCAATTTGGAGGAGAAAAGGTATCTGTCTTTTCTTATGACGCACCTTTTTCGGGTAAAAAAATAAAATCGATTTATTGCATGGCGTAATCCGGTTTCAATAATTTGAAAAATAGCAGAAATTATGCACTCAGCTTTTTTTGTACCAATTTTATTATAAAATTTTTTTTTAGTTTTTAGATTCACTATTCACTATCTAAACATAAATTAGCAAGTTGGCGTTTTTGTTATTGTTTGACAAAATTAATAATAGCTGTCACTTTGAGTGTTTGAGTGTGAAGCAGTTAAGTGCATAATTTGTAGTTGTAGTAAATTTCTTTCAAATCCGTCAGCGCATAATGAAGATTATAGTATTTAAAGTGAAATCACCCTGGATATTGAGTTGATATTTTAAGATGCTCTAAGAGTAGATTTCTTGTTCGGAAATAAATGCCACACATAATATGCGAAGATTGATATGTGTATTGATACGGGGTGTTTACAAATTTTGGGAGGATATTTGAAAAGTAAACAAAATTTTTTCGCATTACATAATTTTTTGAATACCTCATAGCTTACCACAATAATACGAAGAAACATTTTTGGAACTTATGACTCCATCGATAAGCCGGCTGGTTCTATTTCCAAGTGTATACATAATACGCGGTACAGAAACATCTACAACTAACCCATAGCTTTCATTTATGATTCCATATGTGAGCACCATGTTCATAACTTAGAACGGAACTAGCAGTTTTTCTGTTTATAAAAAATGAGACAAAAAGTAAACGGAGCGTTATCTACGGACACATTATGCACCTCTTTTTATGTAGGGACAATTCCAGAGGTTCTCAACAAGTTTTTATCAATTTCCATATTTATATATTTATTAATTTTAAGCACAGTTTTGCAGTTTTGAATATTTTGATTATTTAAAACGTTTATTCTAGTTACCATTAAAATATCCTCTCCTAGTTTGTAAACACCTGTTTGTTATTTTAGTGTGCTAGTAGTGCTAGTAAACAATTACATAACTACATATTACACTTTTTAAACTAACTAGAAATATGATTCATATATTGTAAACCGTAATTTCTAAATTGGGAGGAAGTAAATCTTTTGTTTTAGTTCAAACATACATAGAAACAGTATTTTTCAAACTAATTAACTAAACTCAGTTTCTTAAGGCCATCAGGAAAATATGATTATCATTTTTCTTTATTTTGATTAATTAATTGTTCACCCAAAGCACGGTAGTTATTTAGCTTATTTTTTAAGTGCTCTGTAAAAAAGTGCCTATAGAATAAATCATTCGCGCATTTCTTGATTTGACGATTTTTTTTATTAACATATTACTGAGAGCAATATAAACTTTTGCCAGTCAAAAAACGTAGACATAGATAGCGCAGAGACATACGCTGCAAGGAAATGGATCGGCTTAAATGCCTTGCTTCCCAGATAGCTGCTTCAATTAAGTTTTTCCGAGGAAATCTGTGTTTTACTAGATGTTCTCCAACTATTTTAATGAAAGCGTTTGTCTCTGTTCGACCTATTGTTTCCTCATTAAACAGAGACGGCGGCTTCCGGTAAACTATTGGCGGGTACTCGAAACTAACAAATTCCGTTCTTTCCGAATTGATCAGTTCTTTAATTACGCGAAGAGGCTGAGGAAGTGGTGTTTTTCTTTGCTGGTAGTTTCAAGTGTGCTGACTTTTATTGCAATGCCTTCAGGGCTATAGAAAACCAATTATTGTCGGGGTAGTCCTCGAATCCATCGTTAAATTTAGTCGACTTCTAATCTGCTGCAAATTGCCTACAAATTAATTTTTATCGTAGATGTCATTACTGTCATTATTTTAGTTCTTGTCATCGATCAGTGTCAAATAAAATGTAATTTTTACAACTAAAATAGGTTTACAATATTTGAATAAGTATTATGTGAAATTATTTGAAGTTTATCAAAAAGTGGTAAATTTACAAAATAATTACAGTACAATTAGGTACAACGAAAATACTAACCGATAATAATGCAACTAAAGCATTTGTTGTTGCCTTTACATATGACAAGAATAAGTTTTAAGATTTCTTCAATTTGCATAGCAAAAAGCGAGTTGAAGTATTATATCAGTCGTCGGTGTAAAATTACATGAAAATTACAATAACTTTGCACGAAAGCATATCAACATTAAATTGTGTGTAATTATATTTACCTATAACATAAATATAAAATAATAAAATAAATACATTTGTACATAAATGTAAAATTACATCAGTTAGTATTCTTCCTGCATATGCGTATGCATATCTGAGTGTTCTACAGCTGCCAAGATCTAATTGATTATGTCCTGACCAAATTTTATAAATATTTTCAGTTCTATGGAATGAGAGTCTATAAAAAGTGCTCTGCATTGTATATCTTTAAAACAGCATTGCAACAGTTTTCAGCAAAGTGTAAAATTACATGAAAATTACATTAAACTTATGAATAATTGTATATACAGAGTGATTTCACTTTAAATACAGAGACTGCAGGACTAGACTCATTACCAAAAAATAAGTAGTTTGCTCTAAAAACTTTTTTCCTGCGGGACTCGAGATACAGGGTGCTAGAGTTTCCAAAAAAAATATTTTCTGCTATATCTTCATAATGCGCTGACGGAAGTGAATGAAATTTACTACAGCGTATTCACTTAATTAGACCTTTTATTGAATGTAATGTGGCTTTAACCAGTCATATGTTTACTTATTAATATCAACAGGAGTCCCCGGACGCCGCTGGAATAAATAAAATAAATCAAATTACGTCAGAAGACGTCTACAGTTTTTATAAACGAACATATCAAATTTCAAAAAAATCGGAATTAATTCTCCAGATATTAGGATAAACCTTGTATTTTCTCTAAATTTCAACACCCTGTATCTCCGAAACGAAGCATTTACGGACGTAGGTTTATAGGAAATTTCTTTCTTATTTTTGGTCAAGAAAACTCCCCCTGATTTTTTTCGAAATATTAATGGGACACCCTGTATACTTACTGCCTTTGTTCCTACTACTTTGCATACTGCGACTGTCCAATGAAATTGTTTCATAAAGTTATTCAAATGACAACCTAAATATGGCTCATCCAGAATTTTAGTGATAGTTTTAGTGACAAGCGGATATGATATTAAGGGCTTTAATTCCAGTCAAATCTCTTAATCAAGGAATTGTCTACATATTTTGAAACGGTTTTCTAGTTCTTGTAATTATATTCATTTCAAATTTCATTCTTGCATCAATAAATTTTAATAATACCAATCATATTATATCTCAATTTTTCAATTTTGTTTTTAAAATTCGTTCATTATCTGAAATCCGTTAATTAAAACCTGAAGTAGGACCCGTCTGCAATAAAATACCGGAAGAAATTGAAATTCAATACGTAATCAATCAAACTAATAGGTCAAACTGTCGGAAACATCCTCAGTAATTAAAACTGGGCTTGGACCCTACCCTCGTTCTTTATTGAAATACCGATATCGACGGCAGGTGTTAATATCACACTGAAAAATGTTTATATTAAATACCAAGAGTCCGAGGTGAGATTTTTATCATAATTAAAAGTGTTATTAGTAGTACATATTTTAATAAATAGACAATTTTAATTTTAACGAGTATTTCTGACACAGAGCTTTATGTTTTTGTCCATTTATTTCTATTGTAAGCGATAAAGCATCAAATGAGTTCCTTTTTCTTTATGTGTTTATAAAGCCTGTTACAAATCCACCTCTCACTACAGGGATCTCGGAAACGGTAAGAGATACGAAGTAGCTTAAATGGGGGCAAAGTTGCATAATCAGAGGACCAACATTATGCCTCTAAAAAATCAACATGATTAGTTTTCGAAATATTTAAAAAAAAACGACATTTTGGAAATCCATTTTTGTTTCATTTCAGCCTTGTTTGAGGTGATACTGAAAAAAGAAGAACACTTTCTCATAGCAACTTTTTGCCCATTATCGAATGGCATAATCTATTTTTATATGTAACGTTTCGTCTCTCCAGGACCATCATCTTCATTTTTTTAAATACGACCCTGGAAATTTTATTACATTTTTTGCAAGCCTTAATTTTTTTCAGGATATTCATACAAATACATCTTTCATGCTCTTTCACAGTTGCAGTTACAGATATAATACATTTCGATCATATCTTCAACATTTGCCATAACGGAAAAGTTTTTGAACATTTACTTACTGTAATTTTTTAAAGTATAATAATCATTTGGAGTTTTGGTTGTCCATATGCATTTTTAAGAATTAATTTGTCATAATGAAATTAAAATTGTAATAATTTAATTTTGACGCAACAACTTGTCGAATTGTGTATGACCAAGTGATGGAGATTAAAACTCTAATAATGTTTTATTGTAATGTGTGACGATAATAGTTTTAATAACTAGATGGATTTCACAGGGTCTAACGACACTTAAAGTGTACGATAATTCAATAAACATAGTAAGCTAAATAAATAATTAAGACAAATTTGGAACGAATGCATTGAAGATGAATTTTTGTAGACAAAACGTCTGAATCTGGTTCGGGCTGAAGCAGTACAGTATTGGTGGTCATCAAGGCTTACAAAAAATTTCCAGGGTCGTATTTAAAAAAATTAAATTGATGATGGTGCTGAAGAGAAGAAACGTTACATATAAAAATTGATTATGCCTTTCAATAAAGGACAAAAAAAGTTTCGATGAGAAAGTGTTCTTCTTTTTTCTATATGACCTCAAACAAGACTGAAATGAAACAAAAACGGATTTCCAAAATTTCAGGTTGGTATACTATTATAATGTTGTAAAACATTTCAAACTATGCGACATTTGAATTGATTTTAACTCTAGATGTCAACTGTTGATCATATCATCTAAGTTTTTTAAAAATTTTAAATTACCTGTAAATATGTTAAAAGTTGTATTATGTAATGGAAATGTAAATTGCATAACCATAGGCGTATGTAATCAAGGGTTATGGAGTGGTTAAAGGGGTGCGAACTCCAAAACAGTAACACACTGTACGTCAGTTTCCTTCATGTTCCAGTGACACTCAAATAATAGAAATTCTGTTAAAATAGAAATTTTGAAGTGAAGAAATTAAATTAAGCAGTTTCTGATCTGATTCTTGAACCAAAATAACAAAAAGTATGTGGTAATGCAATTTCAACAGAATATTTAAAAATAATTTGAGTTATTAGCAAAAGTCTTTCCCCTTTTTTATTTTGACATCCTGTAGCTTGAAAAAGAATCGTCCAAATGAAAATTGGCTTAAGGAAAGTATCATTATTTTTACCCAAAGGGCCTGTGGTTAACGAGTTGATCTAAGACTAGACCCTGTATCCTGTCTGCTGTAAGACCTTTGTATAAGCGTCGACTTTATACAGGGTGATTAAAAATTCAGTACTAAGAATTTAGTGGCGTATTTTTAAGGTCAAAATAAGAATTTTTTCCCCATAAACGCGTGTCCACAAATGCTTAGTTTTCGATATACAGGGCGTCAAAGTTTTTATTTTTTCCGATTTTTTAGGAATATATTTGAATATACGCATAAAACTTGGGGCCCCCGTACCCCATTTTTTAGGATGGTAAATTTAAATATGCCATTGCTTTCGACGCTTCTTGAAGAGCTCGCCACTTTAATTAAATTGGCCCTAACTTTTTGCTACCCTGTACATTTATGTTTTGTATTAGTGCGTTTATTCCCCTATCAATTTTAAGCAAAAAAGTATACGAGTACTTGGTCGAAATCTCTCAGACCAACCGTTTCCAAGATATTGGCTGATGAAGAGTTAAATGCACACCATATGATCTTTTATATCTATTTACGGTGAATATTTTTAAAAAATTTAGACACGTTTATAGGAAAAAAAGTCTTATTTTAGCCCCAAAAATACGCCCCTAAATAATTCATTGTATCTACTAAATTTTGAATCAGCCCCTATAGGTAAATTGGTCTAAATTATATTTTGAGCCTCATAAATCTAGAAAATCAGTGCTTTTGGACCTACGGTTCGGCTTTTTTAGTCTAAAATTACTCAATCGAATCACAAACTCCTGAGGTGACACTGTCTTAAAGAACATTCCCTACAATTTTTTGCAGTTTTTTAATGAAACATTTATAAATAACTACATTATCATTATCACTAGTGAAATGCTCTTACCTTTTACTTTTTTTTTTTGTATTGCGTTAGGTTCGTACTGGGATTTTCACGCCTAGCGTGAAAAAAAGTAATTCGACAACTTTCTAATTAGAGTTTTTCTTATTGTTGCTGGCCCCTGCAGCTCGATAAATTGTATCCACGTCCACTAAATGTTCAGTAAATCAAGCCATTGTAAAGCCTGGTGCGTCGGAAAAACTACAAAACGTCTCTAATGAGTGTGAAAGGGCTCCGACAGCGTGTCGAAGACGAGAATTTGAACGATGAGGGGAATCGGCCTAGTAATACTAGTAAACTTCGACAAAAAAAAAAACAAGTTTAGTTACATTACATTTTACATTATCAGGGGTCTGTGGGCTTTTACACTGTAACCTGTAGGTTTATTGTGAAGCTGTCTATATACCCTAAGCGAAGAAGTTTGCTGTCTTCATTTAAAAGCCTCTTCATTAAATTTTCGTTTGGAAAATCCTCTTGGTAGTTTGTATTCAGAAGTTATCAGTTTATATCAGATGCGGTTCATTCTCCCCATTCTCTCTTTAAGGAGACCTTAGAGGCAGTTGCAGACTAATTTTGAGGTGATCTCGTATGTGTGTTTCTTGCAGGAACCTTTATTGCTGCCAGACTATCGGACTGTACTTTTGCAGCCAAAACAGTGGTCGTACTCTTTATATCGGCATCCCCACCAAAGGACGAATACAGAATAGGATCTCACATCGTATTGCTATAAACCATAATTTTTTAGAATATCTTTCTAAAGTTTGCATTTTTTGTTTACTTCTTTGGAATATGTAAAGTGAACGTAACATTGGAACACATATCTTTGTTGTTGTTGTTGATGTTGTTGTTGTTGTTGTTGTTGTTGTTGTTGTTGTTGTTGTTGTTGTTGTTACTGTTGTTGTATTCATGTTATTAAAAAGTCCATTTTGGATAACGTGCAATAAAATTATAACACAAATTTGAAATCAGTACGTACTATCGCTCATAGAGCTTGTTACAAATGTGATTAAATGCGCTTATAGATTTCATGTTTACATTCTATTGAAATTTGCACTTTTAAATTTAAAACAAAATAATGCAGTGGATAAGAGATTTCTAATAAGGCTAACTAAGTTTGTTTCCAGTTTTTTTCTTAAAACCTATTGCCAACAGAGACTTATTAACAAATGACTAAATATTGGTCATGCCAAAACTGAGCGATATTTGAATAATAACTATAAGGACTCAAGGCTTAGTACAGCCACATAATAATATACAAAGCAAAATATTCACTTGGTGCAGACACTTTGATGTTTGTTGTAAACGTTTTAATTTTTTTCTAATTTATAACTACTTTATGTACGAATGAGATCTGAGATAATATTTAAAAAATGTGTGAAAAGAATCTCGAAAGAGATACAATACCTACTCATTACTAAAAATTCTAAAATGTATGTCAGTAGAATTACTGACATACATTTATATACCATAGTGTGAAACACACTTTGAAAATTATTAAAATAAAAGAAGATATTTATGTAAACAGTAAACCACAGTAATAAGAGGGTTATGAAAACCACAGTAATACTGGCATTTGTCAAAACAATTCGACTGATCAAACATTTTTTTCTCGAAATCAGTAAAGATTGTATTATAATTTTTTTGGTGACATCAATTCTGTCTTTAATGGCACATATAAGTTTTTTGAATAATTTGTGATCATCCTGTATAAGGTAAATATTAGTTGAAGCCGTGGTAACATAAAACATTATGCAAAATATAATTATAATTTCATTTGAATGATTGATTTCATACTGAAATTTATTCACTTTTGCGTCTCCTGAAACCCTTTGTACGGAACATCCTTATCATTTAAACATCTTGTATAAACTAACGATTTAAAACCTTTGGAATATAAATCTTGTGTGGACTTTGTGTTTATCAGTACGTCTTCGACAGTCGCAATCACGTTTTAAAACGGACTTAGGCGTTTTTAAGCTCCTCTAATACGAATTTCAGCAAATGCATTCCATATCCAAATGCCATCCACTTTATCTCGCCGGAATCTAATTTGCCACAAAAAGAACCCGTTCCGTCGGACTCCAGATTTAACCCGTATCTGCAGTAACTGATAATTTCAAATAGTGGAAGACAAAGCGATGAGACTTTCTCGTTTCCGCGCAAACTATTCTATCGGGTACAAAACGGCTTTAACTCGATTGTAAAGAAGTGCCATTTGCAAAGTAACATTTCCGGAATTGAAACTTAGTGCGAAGGGGCATAATTCGGAAAGTTATTGGGAACATATTTCCTTACTAAGGCAATGGTAATTGGTCTATTAAAATAAGTCATAATTAAAGGGGCAGAAGTAGCATTACTTACTTCGCATTATAGCAAAGGAATTAATTAAAATAACAAAAATCAATTACTTGTCTTGCGGTTGGACAACATGGAGAGCTATAGGACGTATCAGCGGGTTAAGAATGAGAAAGTTCACTACAAGTATAGAGAGGGTGTTGCTGAGACTGTGCGCAAATTACATGGAATTTTCATTAGAAGGAACGCCCAGAACTGTGAAAACATTAGTCGTCAAATTCGATCGATTGCGGACAATAAAACAGGTCAGTCTAGAACTGTTCGTTAAGCCCAAAATTATTGCCACGGTGAGTGATACTGTGGAGGAAATTCCTGTAACTTTAGTGCGCTGCCGGTTACTGCAATTAAACTTTTCACTTCACAAAGCACAATGCAGTATTTTTGATGTTTTATAAAAGTAAATGATAAAAAATAAGTAAATATACTTACTAATCTGACAGTTATAATATTTTTAAAATCATTTAAAATTTTTAATATTATCGTATTTGTTATAGTTTTTTAAATCACTAAGTTTAGTTTGTGAATCACAATTTCAAAGGCCTGACCTAGTATATGCAACTATACTACAATCACTTTACATATTCCAACGAAATAAACAATTTCACACAGTCTTGTGGCAGGATCATAAAAGCAAGCAACATTTAGGAAAGTTAAAAGCAGCTACGCTAAGTTATAATATTCTAAATAATCTATGGAATACTTTCACTATTTTTTGTTATTCAGCTATTTTAACAGCTGAATCGATGCTAAACATTTTGAATTGATTCAAAATATAAAACTGTAAATAAAATTAAATCGTGAATGAAAGCAACTATACAGATGTGAAATCCAGTTCTGCATGAAAGCCCGTCTTTGGCGGGGGGTTGCCCTTCATTTTGTTTCGACCAATAGTTTCGTAGCCACGTGTTTGATCCTTGTTTACAAGGTTGGCATATGCACGTTGACTTTGCAACTGATATAATATGACAACAGGGCATGGGCAAAAAACTGCCAAAGTTAATTCGATGAAACGAGAAAGGCCTAATTAATCACTATTTAGTGACGATACGGCGCGATTGTTTGTATGACATTATGAAATTTGAAAACAATTCCTGTTGTAGCTACCAATTATGCATGTGCTCACGATTGAGTTCAGACTGCCTTTCCAGTAGCGGGATCTGAAAATTAAGGGAAAGTAAAAAAAAATGCTTTCATGACGGATTTGAGAAACCAAACTTATGCGTTTCCAAAGATCAAAGGAAGTTTTTGAATTAATGATTCTAATTGAAAGTTACATCCTATACAGGGTGTCCTAGAATATATGGGAAATTTCTCGGATTTATACAGGGGACGTTAAAATAACATGACAAGTTCCTATAAAAATTAGATTTTTCTCGAAAACAGTTCATTTTATCGATATCAAAATACAGCTAGTCCGTCCCTAGCAAACCAAATAAGCCAAATTGTTTTTATGGGTCAATTTTTAAGGAGTCTTATCTGTTGTCCATCGTATTAAAAAATAATTAAATTACACAAAGTATTTTAAAAGTTATTGAAAAGAAATCGATTTTAGGGGCTGTATCTCCGGAAGGCGGAAAATGTTTATAGGGACTTGTCATGATATTTTTACATCCCCTATATAAATCCTAGAGATTGCCCACATATTTTGGGACACTCTGTATAGCATTATTGTAATTTGTAATTAAATTTTAACACCGATGATGCTTTTCATTTTTTAAAACCACTCAGATCGGTTTCGGTGCTAGTATTAATAACTGTAAATTTATAGTTTCTTTTAGTTCTAGTAATTTAAAGTCCTTCTGTGTATTAGGTACTAAATTAAAAGGCATCCAAATAGGTACATTGCCATTTCTAAAGAATAAATGCATTTAATAATGGTAAATTCGTACGTTAGCTCCCTTAAAAATTTTTAATGGATTGGGAAAGTTTCTGCGTCTATTCCAAGATTAATGGTTCTAGTTCCTATTCCTAGGTATTAGCAGATTTGAAATATGAGATGAAAATAAATCCTAACTTCTTTTATTAGTGCCAGTAAGAGTAGTACCTAGTTTTCAGAAGTTATTTATTCTAGTAGGTCTAATTAAAATCGCTGGGAAAATATTTCTACAACTTTTACAGCAATAATAATTTCACTCACGAATTTAATGAAATATATTTAATATAATTTTAAGTAAATATGTCCATTTTTCGAGACGGGCTTTGGGGATTTAGATTATCTTATGAAAAAATATGAAAGAGACTGAAAGTTAAAAGAAATACGACTTGCAATTGAAACTCTTTTCGTTTTAAAGTTTGCTATTTTCATTTTAATTTTTTTAATCGAAAACCAAAAGAGGTCGATCTATTAAATTCAGAAACTATTGGGATGCATATGCATTTTTATATCTCTAAACTTTAATGTTATCAATGAAAATATAACTGAACTATCAAAAATTTGTTTGGATTAATGTAGTACTAATTATGTAGTTGGATGTTTTATTTTTAAAGCAGTCTGTAAAAATGGATAATATATTATATCGATCAAAGGACAAAAATTTGGTCAGCTTTGTATATTTTAAAATAACCGAGATTCGAATATTATTATACTGACAAATGTACAAAATAATTTAATTCTAAAAATTAACTTTTTAACTCTGAATTAATTAAGTTTTCTACACATCTTTTATTTTAGATTCTCTTTAAAACAAGTTTTAATGTTTTATGCATTGACAAATGATAGTTCAAGATAGATCAAAATCTTTCTAACCATTAAGGCTTAGCATGACTTATTCATATTGTGGATGGTATTTTCTTGAAAATTATAGGGATTAAGTTTTATTTCTCGAGATACTTTTGCTATTCTATTCTTTAATATTTTATTTTCTATATTTTTTTAATTAAAATATCTAAAAGGAACTTAAAAAGAATTGTGTTTGGACTGCTGATTTTCATCTCGTTTTAGGAAATTAGCGTTTTTTATAGGTACATAGGCGTGCAATTTTACAAACAAGTAATAAAATAACTCGCATAGTCGGTCTGTACGAGCAAATCCCAGTGGTGTTATAATCAATAACACTAACACTGCAGTGAAAATTCTCCAAACGTGTAACTACGAGTAGCAATTTCGGAATATATATTTTTATATCTTAAAACAGTATATAATTCAACACATGAAATATTTAGCGAGTTTATAATTGGCGGTTTTCTAGTTGTCATTTATGATATCTAAATTTTGCCCTTTAATCATCATTGAATAATTTCTCTTTTGACAATTTAAATTTCCTTGAATAAAAAAAAGGAAGAAGTAAAATTAGATTTTGAGGTGTTTATTAAAATTATCCAATTATTAATTTCATATATGAAATAAGAGACTACGACAAGTTATTACAGAAAACTTCTTACTTTTTTTGTGCCTCTATTACCAAATAATAGATGTACAGTGTATAGTGATAAACATTTTTAGTTGTACTTTAAGGCAATGTCTGAAAATGATGAAAAACAACTCATTAAGTCAAAAATGTTACATTAAGTACATAAAATTAATTATTTTAATAAACGTACATAAAAAACCGGCACCATTCCTCCATAACAGAGTGTAACCTTCTCTCATAATCCCCTGCTGGTATCCTTAAATATGTCAGGAGTACAAGTTTATGGACCCCCTATAAATTCCACCTTTCCCCATGCATAATTCATCCCATCTCCATTTTATTGGCTGTCAAAATAAACGGCTTTCTCTTAATTTTATTGACTTGGGGCCCTCTCTACCTTTTCTATACCCTTTCTTTGTGCCAATTTTATTCGACGTGTGGTGTATACATTACAATAAATCATAAACAATATGAATTCGAGTTGATTTTTGTCGAGTATATTAATTAGAATCTATTGGCACTCCGTTATTATAAGAGATATTAAATATAATATATTTAGACGTTTCCTATATAGTTATATAGTTTTTGCCTCATACACAGTGATATCAGCTGTTCCTTTATTTCATATTTTATGGTAATGACCTTAAAGTTTGTTGTTTCTATGAAACACCCCCCCCCCCCCTTATATTTTTACAACATTGATCTTATTTACACTGTATTATAACTATATCTATTTATTTGTTTTATTTTTATTTAACCAATACAATGGGATATACATTTACAAACACCCTCTTAAAAGAATAATGTAAGTTTAGAAATAAATATAAACAAGACAGCATGTATTTAAAATAAATAAAACTGAAAATAATAATAACAAACAGCAAAATTATATTAATATACAAAGAAAATAATCATATGGTAATATTATAATTATGGGCAAAACGAAAACCCAAACCAATTTAAACATTTGGTACAAGGGAGACTACTGCAAAATGTGGGTGATATAACAAAAAAATTATTAGACCTACTGTTTGCCTTACTAATTCTAAAGCTGATAAGTGAGATGAGAACAACGCAGTCAATATTATAAAAGTTTGTGTAATGCCATAATTCACTTTCTAGTAGAGTTGTTCATCTTAAAACTATTTATTAGTGGATCTGGGGAAAACACTGTGACTGGGTAAATTTTCTGTACCATCCCTAACGATGGTTATAATTTTGAGACTAAATACCACGAAAATATGGAATGACACTTATAACAGACCTTGTACGTATCAATCAGGAAGTATCACCGCCAACAAAGAAACTTAAATAAACTTATTGGAAAGTTCAGTAAATTAATCTCTCGATATCTTTAATTCGCGCTGCAACCGACGGTTTCTCTTGCGGCAGCAGTTTCAAGTTTGCCTTCCGCCAGCAAGTTAACCCCATGAAAAAAGTGACCTAGGCGATTTTTTTCGCCAGTTCGGTATTTCAGCCGGAATACAATTGAGATCGAACCGACGACGGCAGTGTAACAAATGGTAAGTGGGAAGTAAGAACATCTATTACGTTGTTTGATTAATGGTAAAAAAATGCTGCCGGTCCTCGAGGAATAGGATAATGAAAGCTGAAAAATCTCCATGTATTTTTCTCACAAATCAGCAGATAAGGTTCAAATGGTATCCGGAGATATAAAAATCGATGGAATTTAGATTAAAAATGTTTGGTCAATGTGGATTGTATTAACCACTTTCAACGTAAGCATAAACAGTTTAACTTTGTAGTTTAAAGCAGGATTAACTTACAACATTGTTGATGCGTGCTCCCTTTGATCCAATTTACTTTGTAAATATAATTAACTAGCCATTATGGTACTAAATTTATCTTGTATGTTGCTAGTATTTCATTATAGGAATATAATTCAAATTGAATTTAATTGTTTAATATAAACTCTTTTCCATTTTTTAATATAAACCATTTTCCGTTTGAGGACTAACTGTGTCAACCGCCTTTAACTTTAAGATGCAGCTTGAAGCTAATTATATTTTCAATTTAAAGCCTGTTTCACAATCGTTGGTTATCTTTTTGGTAAGATAACCTTGACCCAAGAGTTAACTTGGGGCTAAACAATTCAACTGTTTCACAACAACTATTACATCTTCAAGTAAGCCAACCTGTAGACGAACGCTCCACCCCTAAAAAGATGCTTAGAAAATCAAGGTCACCGACCACGAGGAGAGGCCAGGATGAAACCTTTTGTAATCGATGCATTAAGTTATTGCGAACAAAAAACCTAAGTAATATCTTTGTGTTCGAGTGGCAGGTAATTTGTTATTAACAAAAAAATTGCAAAATAAAAATATTGCAAAAAAACGCCCTGCAAACAATTTGCCGAGGTAAATTGGGCAAAAATAAACACTTTTTGTCTCTTGACATTTTTTCGTAGAACGCTTCCTTTTCGAGCTAGCGGCGATTTAAGGTCGAAAAATAGCTAAAAGTTGCCAACTTTAAAAATTCATATCTCAGCTCCTGCCAAAGCT
Source organism: Anoplophora glabripennis (assembly GCF_000390285.2). Taxonomy (NCBI): domain Eukaryota; kingdom Metazoa; phylum Arthropoda; class Insecta; order Coleoptera; family Cerambycidae; genus Anoplophora; species Anoplophora glabripennis. The sequence goes on from NW_019416310.1 coordinate 1,957,904, forward strand.
TGCGGAACGTTCAAAAGCGCAAAATGATCCTCGAGACTTATACTTTAACGTAGTATTTTTTTTAAACCAGCCCCTTTTTTTTAACCCGTTAAATTTGCAGTTGAATTTCGGCCGCTAGTGCCCACGCGCCACCCATACGTATCGCTATATATAGATGTAGTGCTGTCGTGCATATAACCGAATAAACGCTATTAATTCATTACTTGTTACAATTTTTACTATTTAGTATTTCTAACACTCATACATATTTTCAAATTCATCAAATATTGTATATCATATAATTATTTATAAGATTAATAATATGAATATCATATTTAAATGGAAAATAATATGTATTACGTTACAAATATATTGATTTATATTTATAACTGTATCTTCATTAATGTAGCTTCAATAATAATAACTATATATAACTATATTTATATCAAAAAATTATTTAGAACTAGAATATAAAATGTTATAAAAGAATACGCATAGATAGTCAACCAAAATATTAACTAACCGAGTTTTCGCGAACGTGCGCTTATGCGAATTACTTGTTATAACTTGTTTAANTTTTTTGCAATATTTTTATTTTGCAACTTTTTTGTTAATAACAAATTACCTGCCACTCGGACACAAAGATGTTACTTAGGTTTTTTGTTCGCAATAACTCAATGCATCGATTACAAAAGGTTTCATCCTGGCCTCTCCTCGTGGTCGGTGACCTTGATTTTCTAAGCATCTTTTTAGGGGTGGACCGTTCGTCTACTGGGGTTAAGCTTATTTTTAGAATATTGTTACGAATTTATTGCAGTGGAAAAAATTTAGAAAAATAGGAAGAAATAACCATATTTTATGACAGGTTTCAGTACCTTCTACTTAATTTACGTATTATTTAGCATAATGTACACTGAAAGAAATGCATTTTATTCTTTATTAGAATTCTATATAGTATATACCATTATAAGACCATTGTATACTATATGTGACAGTTAAACAGGACGCGTATTGCTAGCACAGTTGTATAGTGACTATAAACCTTATTATTTATTAAATTATTGTATAACTAGTATACAACGTTTTTTATACCCTTTACGAAATAATAGCAATAACTGTTATTAAAGTGTTCCATATCGTTATTAGAACATCTAGTACTGGTTATAAGTTTTATAATAATAAATGTATTAAACTGTTGTATACTCTGTATGAGTTAAAAACATATGTCATTAAGTTTTCAGAAATTTTATTGGATAACTGTAATTACAAGCTAAGGTTCTAATGTAAACATACATAAAACATACTTTTAAGCACTAAAAATGATGACAAATCGCTCCCAAAACTGTCCAGTTTATTTTCTTAGCAACGATGCACCCGTATTTTCTTGTATTACATGAGAATTTGCACTATAACTCTTCCACCTTAAGAATGAAGCATCCCCAGAAAGGTTGAGCTTCTTTCCATATAATTTTATTTCCTCTGGTTGATTGACTTTATACCCATGCTTTTCTTTGTCACCGTTAACCTTCTGTTTCTCCATCTTATGTAAAACTTAACATCAGCGATTTCTAATAGGACCTACAAAATAATAATTTTTAAGATTTAGACAAGATTTACATTTGAAAAAACAAAACAATTACAAGCCATAAAACAGTTAGATACTTACATAATAATTTTCCATTTCACACAACGCGATATGATCATGTATCCCACAAAACATGTGCATATACTGTCCATTTTCATCAAACTAGACGTGTGTAAGTCGATGCACAGCGGACTGTCGGAAATTTTATGATTGTTGTATTTTCTCTTCTTGAGTAAAGATAATAAAGACGTTGTGGTTTTGTGTGTTTATTTTGACAATGATTGAACATCTATGGACAATAAAAATGGACTGTATAAGATAGTTGAGTACCGTTCTGCTTCATGCATAGCATGCTACTGAAATCTTCGAAGGATGAGCTCGTGCGGCGAACCCTAAATCAGCGGCTGGAATAGCCAGGTTTCTTATTGAGTCGGCGCACTTCGCTCTCGGGTCTGACATATGATTATTATTACAAGACTATGAATATAACTTAACAACAATCATACCCGATTATGCACCGATAGGTGACGATCACTTAACCATTATAAGACGCGTTTTACACGTTAAAAACTGAAACATACTCAGTATAAGAACGAATAATTCTGTTAATACAATTGTTATATACAAATTCGGATACTGGTCTTTATACAACAAATCTTCCCTACTATACAATTGGAACATAAAGTCTATAACACCTAATAATGTATAACTAATTCATTATAACCTTTATTTCATAGATGGATAAGGTGTATTAAGCTCCTTCCAGTTAAACTCATTGAATAATGAGTATGGAGATGATTGCTTTTTTTCAATAAAAGTTGTATATTGGTTATAAAAGTTTTAATATTCGCTATACACATTATTCTAGATAAACAGTTTAATAAGCCCATTTCATTCAGTGTAGAAAAGAACATTTGTAAAAATCTTACAGATCAGTTTAATCTGTTATAGCATTAAAGTATATGTATTTGACGTGCTTTTAAAGTAGCTACAGTTTTTTGCGTATTTCGAGTTGGCGGATTCAATATGGCGCCTATAACGCGCAAAAGACACTAAAATTCACAATAAATCAGTTTTGAAGATCGCGCAGCAATTAAATTTACCACAAAAAGCCTTGTTTGGGGTTTTCGTGGATTAATATTCTATATTCAATTTATCGAATCTCAAAATGGAGGATCCAACATGGCGTCCATAGGGATAAAGACTCGCAAATATTAAGGAATCGATACTAACGATCCCGGAATTATTCATTTTAACTTAACAAGACTCACTCGGGGGTTCTTTAGATCCGTAGTCTTAATTTGCAGAGTCAGATTGTCGAATCTCAAAATGGCGGATCCAATATGGCGCCCATAACAGGCATGATTTACTAAAGTTTTCAGGAAGTAGTTATGACTGAACAACCACTGAATTTACGTAAACAAGACTTACTAAAGTGTTTCCGTGATTTCACTTTGATATTACAGAGTCGAATTATCTGTAAAAGCCTTACTACTTTATTAAAAAAATAAATTAAAACTGAAAAAAGGAAAAAAAATTAAAAAATTAAAAAAAATGTATAAAGTAATGGGGATTTTGAAATGGAGACAGTCTCAATCCTGTATAACGCTTTTTAAATTAATTTCGATAAATTGATTCCAGAATATTATTTATAACCCACGAAAACTCCAAACAAGGTATTTTGGGATAAATTTAATTGCTGCGCGATCTTTACTACTGATTTTTTGTGAATTTTAGTGTAGTCATTAGATTTCAAGATTTTAGGATCAGATTTATATTAACGATGATCAGATTCAATGTTATAATAACGATTTTCAATGTAAGTTACAGTTCGGAGCTAATACTTTTCACAGTTAAAGCCGCCTCGCATTTTTCCGGGACCAGTTGAGCTCTCGCCAGAGGCGGAAAATCTTCCTGTATTTTAAATTTCCCCGTTCTCCACCGACGACCGGGAGACACATCTGCCGCCGGCGAAACCGAGAATATGTCACGTACTTAGCGCTGGGCGGAACGGTCGCACTCTTAAAAATAAAATGAAAACTAGTCACGGCGACGGACTTTAATATCGGAGTGCTTTTAAAAGTTTCTTGAAATGCAAATCCTCGTCGTGGACTCGGTTTAATTAGGTTTGCGTGTTGCTCCATTTCCGGGAAAAGGTAACCGGGTTGCCGTTTTATTTCCTGCATTATTTTCAATTTGGGGCTGGTCTCTTGGGGGTCCTGTGAGTTTGCTCGTATTCGAGGTACCGCGAATACTTTTTGTGTTACACGTGCCTTTCGGGGAGATAACTAGTAAAATACGAAACTTTGTTTGATATACAACATTAAGAAATCGATTTTTGTATTATTATTTCAGGTCCGAGGGTTTTTGGTTTCACTTGTGGTGACACTGTCTAGTTCTTAATTGTGCATTTTTTACTTTCATTACATAAATTAATAAAATATTTAGTTGATGACCTCTGGTTGTTGCTTTTTCTATTTGGATTAGGTTAAGAAGTATAACAAAAAACTAATACTATATTTTGCCAACGTTTTGTCATTTTTATTACGATATCTTCATGATTCTTATAATTAAAACATTTTTGTACTCATATAAAATACAATATAAACAAACTATTTTTTTTTCTTTTTAAAAAAACTGCAAATTTTATGTACAATAGAAACATATAATAATTAAACCTAAAAAATATTAATAAATATCGAGCATCTCTATAATGCAGTAAAGATAATTTGTAAAAAAAAATCACTCAATTTTACTCAATAATGTATCAATTTCTGCCCACACCTAATTGAGTGAAATATTCACTCTATTAGTATGAGTACAACTAAAATTTTATGAGTGAAAGTATCGCAACAGAAGTGAGTGAATTTTATTCAAATCCGACTTTCTGCTACCTATCATGTGAGTGACTTTTGACTTTGTTCTGAGTATATAAAGCCAATTAAGAGTTGACTTTTTCTCTAAATTTAACTATTATTAAGTAATTTTTTACTCAGATTGTTACAAATTCGCTTCTCACTACAGGAATCTCGGAAACGGTAAGAGATACGAAGTAGCTTAAATGGGGGCAAAGTTGCGTAATCAGGGGACCAACATTATGCATCTAAAAAATCAAGGCTAACATGATTAGTTTTCGAAATATTTGAAAAAAAAACGAAATTTTGGAAATCCGTTTTTGTTTAATTTCAGCCTTGCTTGAGCTGATATTGAATCTGCCTGGAGGACAAATCTATTATTACATATTCCAACTTCCGGCAATTAAAAAATAAAGAACTTACTGTAGTATTTATTTATTTATACATAAGAAGTAGGTATGCCAGGTGTTTTTATGTGAGTGGAAATTTATACAGGGTGATTCAGAACTTATCCAAAAAAAAATTCTGGATGTACAGGGGACCTTTACAAATACAATTTTGTAAAGAAAAAATCAAAAAGGGCAGTTCGAAAATGATTTAAAAATACACTTCTGTACGGCACTGGAAACTGGTCCACTGTAAAACTTGACCTCGCACAATGCGACCGGCATGGCGGTGTGATAAAAACGGACAAAAACTTTCGCAAGGAAAGAAATATGTAAATAGAATTTTATCGCACCTATTTTATATCGACAAATTCAACTGCTTTTGCCTTTATTAATTAATACAATTAATTTGTGTTTTTAAATAATAAAATCATTTGACATATCCGATGTTACAACAATTGTTCAAAATTTTATCCACCAACGTGTAAACACATTTGGGTCCGTCTTACTCAGTTTCTACGAACTAACACAAATGTTGTCTTGCTTCACCATATCACAAATGCTTCACCATAAATTAAAACGATATCCATGAACTCCGAGTTGCTATACACGCAAACCATTTTTGACACTACTACCCATTTTTGACACTAACTACTAAAAGAACTATTGAACAGATAACAGGTAAATACTATTGCACGACGATTGCAAAATCCGATTTCAGTATTCAGAGTCGCTGAGGCCACGTGGCTCTCCAAGCGCATTGCAAATGACGCTAGAGACTACAGTTGTCCAGCTATGTAGTCGTTGAATGTACTATAACTTCAATAATTCTTTTCTCGGAAACTATAAGGATTTTACAAATTTTTTTTTACGATATTGACTCCATTTCTCATGCCGCATTTATTCCCAAATTTTTTTGGATAAGTTCTGAATCACCCTGTATACTTCTATTGTGGGCAATGTTTTATGGATGTTGTAGAGTAGTTTCAAAATCTCTTGAACTGCGAAATGTGCGAAAAGCGTGGAGTATCCGCATAAATCTTCTAATAAGCACGTTGTGAAAACATTGACTCATAATTAGACCACGTGCCTCATTACAACCAGAAATGAACTAAGGCGCTCGGACAAATAAAGTCAACTGGCGAACGTTCGTATTAGATATTTCTGTTAAATTAAAATAATAAAGAATTGGGCATTTTATTATCATATTTGTAATCGGATCAAAGGCTTGTTTACGCTACGAGAGCTTGAGAGAGACTGTGAATAATAGATGTAATGTTTTTAGGACGTAGAATAATTTAGGCGACGGTCGGAATTATGTTTCTGCGCATATGAAGGTCAAAGCTCATAAGATTTTGACACAACTCTACATATATTTTTCATAAAAAAGAAAAGAAAAAACTATCACCTTCGAAAGTGTAGCTTATTTCGATAAAATATATAACTATTCCAGAAACAGCATTGCTCTCTCAAAACCGGATCATAGTTGGTGTTATTCGAAAATAGATTTTCTGAAGAAGTCTAGTATCAAACATATTGTCACATTATATATGAGGAATATTTGAATAATTTCTATTACTTTTTCTTCAAAATATTGTTGTGTAGTATTTTACGTAATTAAAACTTCATAAATCTAATCTTATTCTTATAAAATATCTACATTTTTTACATTTTTTCAGTTTTAATCTGTTGTGAAAGATATAAAAGTTTGAAAAATGATCTTAAAATCAAAAATATATATACAGGGTGACATAGAAAAAAGTACATTGCATAGTGCCACACAATAGAGGACACTAAAATAAGAAAAAATGTTCCTATGAACATGGGTCTGCAAGGCCTTCGGTTAAAAGATACGGGGATTAGCCAGAGACGCAAGAAATGGATAAAATGTGGTATACAGGATTTTTTTTATCATGCTAAATTCAAATATGATCTTAGTTTTGTGATTACTGATAGAGGGCGCTACATACAGGGTTCCATATCTATTGAATCGGTCCTAACTTTTTGCTATACACTGTATATCATTTTCGACTGAAAAAAATTTATTATCCCTTCTTTATACGTAAGAAAGGTATACCTTGTCCAAGTCGCTAGAAGCAATGGTTTCAGTACAAAAGCCGACAATGCACGCAAATTATTCAAAAAGCGCCAAAGTAACATTTGCAAAAACAATGATAAATAACAATTAAATAATGTGTCATAATGACACTTGTCAAACTAATATAATAATTGTTAGAGGTATTTTGTGTTCTTGATTAAGTTCATTATTTTTGCAAATAAAAAAAATTAAAATTCAACACCCCGTATCCTTTAACCGAAGGCCTTGCGGACCCATGTACATAGGAACTTTTTTTCTTGTTTTAGTGTCCTCTATTGTGTGACACTATGCAATGTACTTTTTTCTATGTCACCCTGTATACCAATTAAAAATACTGAAACTGAACTTTTTTCATTCATTAATCATATATTCAGTTTCAAATCTTTATTCAGCTTATATACTTATTTTACAATATTTTTTTATCTACTTTGTGATATTACGCAATAACGGTAAAGATATAATAAAAGTTTCATAACTTTGCTTTGGAGAACTTCGTAATTTTTCCAAACACATTTCAGAAACTCACTTTAACGTCATATACTGACTGATTCGTATTCGAAAATCTCTCCGACAAAACTTTCTTATGAATAAAAACGGTTTTAGGATACATTTAGGAATACAAACCATTACAAAAGGGGGAGCACTTGCGTAAATTAAATTTGATTTTCGCAATAGAAAAGCTTACATTAATGTATTGAACCACCTTAACATACTTCAGTCAGTCTCATTTGATTCTATAACTTTTTGAAGGCAAATCTTTCATAAATGCATGAGTGACATCTACTTAGATATAAAGTCCGTAGGATATTTCTTGAGATAGACTTCTAAAAAGACTGCAGCGTTGCTCTCTTGTAATTAACCGCATTCGACATCCGAGGTAGAAAGATATTGGCGGCATGACTTTTACCGTAGCAGCTTGCAATGCATGTTACTTAAATACATTTTTATTTGTTTATTCCTTTTTTTATATACCAGCGTGTTTATTGTTCTAGTTTATCATAATTTTGTACTCTACTGTACTAAATAAATAAATATTTTAATCCAAAAAATCTACTTTATACAATATATTCTGAAAATAACGTAGAAAATTTCAAGGCGGGGCGTTCCTGTCGCGGTAAATTGTTACAGTACTTCCGATAACAGAACTTTATTGGCTTATTCTTTTCTTCTCAACAAATATTGTACGGATATAAATTTGAACGGACTATATATATGTGAAGATCCCGATGGCAATTTCAGAGCATCTAATTTTATGCGTTTATTATATTTATGGGATCTGTTGATACTCAGTGTTTATTAAAGGTTTAAAATACTTTTGGTCTAATTCTTGAGACACGGTCTGCAGGAAGCAACTGTAAATCGCATAAAAATGACGACGAAAACTGAAAGCGGCGATATATTTGTACTTGAAAATAGAGTCAAAAGCAGTTTGAATTGAAATCCTAGCTGCTCCTGTTTGTAAGATATTCTAATTTTTGCTTTTTTATAGGAAAATTTTATGATATATCACAATAGGTAAGAATTACGATGGTTAAAAACATTCTCATGGAATTTTGAATAGATAATGTCTTAAATTTTGTATAAGTAATAAATTTTAAATAAATAATATCTTAAAATATGAACACACACATGAGCGTACGCGCAAGTTTATTTTTTTTTAATTACGAAAACAAACTGGGGAATCGATTCACAGAAAGTTTGTTAAATTTTGGAAAAGATTTAAAATAAATTTGATCGAAGATCAATTTTTCCCAAAACGATTAAAAGAAGCAGTAGGTAGCTGCTTTTTCATCTCACCACATCTAAAATTACATTTGAGATTACTTACTATTTATACATTTATTTTTTCTTCTGTATTACCTATTCTAAAACTTTAAATATTAAAAAATGATAAAAATTAAAAAAAAATAATGAAATAATAAAAAAATTAAAAAAACAAAAAAAAGAGGTGCAATGTAAACGTTTAAAATCGGCTAAAAATTTACTTGGAAGAATATATTATACAGGGTGATCCAGAACTTATCCAAAAAAAAAATTGTGGATGTACAGGAGACCCTTACAAATACAATTTTGTAAAGAAAAAAATCAAAAAGGTCAGTTCGAAATTGATTTAAAAATACACTTCTGCACGGCACTGGAAACTGGTCCACTGTAAAACTTGACCTCGCACAATACGACCGGTATGGCGGCGTGATAAAAACGGACAAAAACTTTCGCAAGGAAAGAAACATGTAAATAGAATTTTATCGCACTTATTTTATATCGGCAAATTCAAATGCTTTTGCCTTTATTAATTATTAATAAAATTAATTTGTGTTTTTAAATAATAAAATCATTTGACATACCCGATGCTGCAACAGCAATTATTCAAAATTGTATCCACTCACGTGTAAACACATTTGGGTCCGTCTTACTCACTTTCTACGAACTAACACAAATGATGTCTTGCTTCACCATAACACAAATGCTTCACCATAAATTATCTATCAACTCCGAGTACACGCAAACCATTTTTGACACAACTACCCATTTCTGACACTAACTACTAAAACACCACAGATAACAGGTAAATATCGCAACGACGATTGCAAAATCCGAATTCAGTATTCGGAGTCGCTGAGGCCACGTGGCGAATGACGCTAAAGACTACAGTTGTCCAGCTATGTAGTGGTTGAATGTACTATAACTTCAATATTTTTTTTCTCGGAAACTAAGGATTTTACAAAATTTTTTTTTAAATATTGATTCCATTTCTCATGCTGCATCTATTCCCAAATATTTTTGGATAAGTTGTGAATCACCCTGTATATATTTTCATAGTTTAATTCATTATTTATTCAAAATTCGGCATAAAAAATGTTTTTAACCATCGTGATTTTTAAATATTGTATATATCACAAATTCTTGCTATAAAAAACGAAAAATTTGAATATCACAAACAGAAGCAGCTAGGATTTCAATTCAAACTATTCAATCTATTCTCAAGTACAAATATATCGCCGCATTCAGTTTTTGTCGTAATTTTTATGGGATTTAAAGTTACGTGTCATGAAAATTTTGCTACATTTTTTTGCTAAATATTTTAGGTAGTAACAGAAGAATTATTATTGTGAACAAGTTGAATGTCATTTTTAAAAGTATTATTCTTTAATTTTTCTACAACGCCCATGAAATTATTTTTTATAAGGATATTTATGCATTTTTTTAACAAAGTGTATAATAACTTTACGTGCTATTTTTACTGAGGAAACATACGTCCACAGACTAAGATTATCGATAAACTGGAGGACCAAGTTTGTTGTGATCTGAAAAATTTCTCTTCTTTTTAATATTTAACGAAATGCGTCCAATACGTTTTTGGAATAATAATATAAAAACGGCCGTTATTAACAGTAAAAGTTCGGTTCTCTCTTTTATCTGAGTCTGATCCAATGTTTACTGAAAACTTCTGAAAGATGTTACAGGAATATGCATATCTGTTTATGGAGGGAATATCAAATGCGTACTCATCTTTATATTTACTATGGGGAAAACATAAAATATCGTTAATGGCACTTTTATAGACGTTATTTATTTTCTGAATAAAAGTTTATAATAGTACGTATAATGTAGAATCAAGACTCAGATCAAAATTGGGCTTTGAGGTACAAATTCTTATTGTTTATTTGTCTGCCTTATAGCTAACCGACAGTACATAAGTGTAACCAAAGTACCTGGTCAAACTTTAACGTCAAATCTATGTAACGAATTAAAAAGATTTGTAAAATGATCCCTGGGGATATACAGGATTATTGAAGTCAAGGTCAAGGTTCAATGTCATATCAAGATCCTCCTTTTCGACCCCGGAACTGGAGAGAGCAGAAAAATCTGCATCCAAATGTAACATTGACCCTGACCTAAGCAGTCTGAGTAGATACCTGATGGTACTCCTTAGTGATTTTGATCTTGAAGTCACTAAAAAATTGTGAGTCCCTTCTATTCCATCGACGAATATAAAAAATGACTGAATAATCACTGGACTTCTACCTGACCTTGACCATTGACCTTAAGGTCACGTTTAAGATCATAATAACATGTAGAATTCTACGCTATCTTATTTCTAGCGTCGAAATAAGTGATCGCTACTCCAAAAACCGATATGACCTTGACATGTTCTTTCGACCTTAACCTCAAGATCAAGGTCACTAAGGAATACCAGTTATCTACTCAAAGACTGTCACTCCCACTGATTCCGTAGTTAAATGTGATTATTGTTCTTTCTGACAAAACCATTTCTTGAGTTCTCGACCAACTTTGTTGAATATAGTTTTTAACGAATAATTAAAGGCATTTTGCTTAGGGAAAATTTAGAAATTTTTTGTTTTATTACATATTTGATTACTGCCCATGGCTTCCCAAGATAAGCAAAACTTTTTATCAAGAATAACAATAAAAGAGTTTACAAGCATTGTGACGCACTTTTCCTCGGTTCTCTCTCTATAGATCGTTCGGTGTAAATTTTTATTACTTTTAACTATGGTGTGTACACCCCCTGTAATTTAATTTTTCGGAAGGGTCTTCTATTCCTCGGACTGGACTCTAAATGGTAATGTTAGTTAATAACTTATACAGTCGGTTTTAATCCCGGGCGCCAGTTTCCCTAAATTTTACGTGGGGGAAACTCCACGTAACCCTTACCCTCGGTTTAGAGTAAAGTGCACAGGTCAAATGAATTTCTTTTAGGAGAAAACGGCAGAGAGTACGGCAGAGAGTAGTTTTCTCAGTGTAGTTTTATTTTAAATATGAGATTTAACGGGAGCTCTACAAAACGATATCAGCGTTTTTGTGGTTTCGGAATGTGATCGTTTTACCTCGACGGTGAAAGAAATAAACCTATTAAGTTTTACTAGATTTATTCAAAAGGGAAAATATTAATACCTAGTACAAATACAAATTGTGTCAATTTTATTCCTACCCACTTCTAAGTGACAAACTATTTACAAATTTATTAACCAATAATTTATATACAAGATCGGTGCTAGAGAGACAAAACTAAAACGTTGTAATTCTTGGTTTTTACAATTTTATTTATCACCTTTGAAAAGAAATAAATATTTACGAATGGAATCAAAAACAAAATATTTATTACTCTACAATAGTAGACGGTTTTTAAGTTACAAAGAACAAGGTGAATTTAAACGGTCTGAAAAAAAAAGATAGTAAATTATTTGCAGACGTTTTTACTGGTCCCCGCTGATTCTGAAAATAAATCAAAATTTATTCGGAATTAATTCGGAGTTATTTTAAACAGGTCGGCGGTCAAATATCGGTATTACGGCCTAGCAAGCAATGCAAAATTAATAAGCGGTATGCGGTAAGCAGTAAGCGGTAGCAATAACCAGCGAAGAAAACCCAGGCGGTGCAAGGCGGAAAAATAGGATGGCAAAACGGGATCCGAAGTATTTCGCCTTACAATTCATACTGGCCTCTAAGTTTTATACGTCCTGGTGACCGATGTTGTCGGACTCTCAGTATACACGCCGACCAGGGAGAAACGTACGTATACTATATGGAACGACCCGGAGATTGGGTGTACACGCCGAACCTCTAGGTCTTAGTTCACATATCCCCTATTACTCAGCGTACATCAGGGTGCAGGACACTAAGCAACGCTGTAGTAAACACGATGGCTTCGTCAAGATTGGGTTTACACGCCGAATCCAACGATTGCTCTGTCGTGTGGGTTGAGATGGACGGTGGAATTTGTGTGTGGGTTACCAAGAATATTCTTCTCGGGCCCACAGTAATTCCACACTTAAAGCGTACAAATCTTTTCGGACTTGTACCCGGTTGGAACGGATAATAATAAAGGAAAATAATTCTTACTGGGTTCACTGGCTATTCCTGGCTGGCTTTGGTGGAGAGTTCTTGCTGGCGGTGGACGCCTGATCGGTATTGAGTTCTGGATCTGAACTGCCGATTTCGGGGAATGTCGAGGGCCTTTGTTGCCCAAATCCCCCCCGGATTGACACCAGTCGTGGTGGGACCTCCACGTGACTAACGGCTTGTCTGAGTGGGGGATCGGCCGGTCGGACCCGCGAGTGGATATTTGATATATATGTATAAAAATCAATAATTCTCGCCGCCGGGGTAAAATAATCCGAAATAAAAAGAAATATTTTTAAATTCAGACTTAATAAAATCAAAAATAAAACAGGTTCATTACAGCATGCGGTACCCCATCCGGGGACACACTGTATATGAGAAAACAATAAAAAATCCTGTGAGGATGTTCTTGCGAAACTAAGTACCTACACTAGTGCTGCCTTCGTCTGTAAATTATTCAAATTACGCGAATGCACAGTGAAAGCAACAACATGATTTTAAGCGACCTCACCCCTCGTCCCTATAGCCTCCCCATCGCCCAACAATTAATCAGCAATTTACATTTCAAAACTGACAATTCCTTCGCTTCTGGAAAACCTCTCACCGCCGATACCACTCCGGCTACTAATTTAAAACGCTGCCTCTCTTTATTGGAATCCAGTCGGGGGGTGCATTTAAATCAGGAACGCCGCGGGCATGGCGGCACATTGTCCGACAGGGAGGGTAGGTCGACTGTTGTCTGGAGCCCCGAAGATGATTCAACATTATCGCGCGTTGCCTACACGATCGTAGGGACACGACACACAATGAGCTGGGTACATCCCAAACAAGACACCTAAGCCGAAATGACATTATCTCCACGGTGATAATGTGTGCTACATCAGTTGGGATATTGGGGACATCAGTTATGTCACTGGGATCCGTATCTTCGTGAATACGGAAGAGGATAGCGGATAATATAATATGACAGGCATTTTTGAGATGCGTAGATACCTATGTTATGGTATTTATTTGCAGTTGAAGTATGTAACTTAATACAACTCCTGTATAAATTCCAATGACGTGATTTATTTATTCCCAATATCCCATTACTATGGTAACTAAACAAAAGAAGGTAATAAGGTGCAATTTAAACATTATCATACGCTGTAAAATGTACAAGGTGTCCCAAATTTCGCGTCTCGGGTCCATAACAGACAAACGAAAAACGACAGTAAACATCTGTTTATATGGCGTGAATAAGGATTCACTAATGTCCGTTTTACACTTAAATTTTTTTTTCAAAATTCGGAAAATAGAAAAATGACATCATCAACTTTTTTTCTCCACGAACATACTCATTTTTTATGATAACTAAAATTATCTATTTTTTACGAACATTTTTTGTTCAGAAATTTTTTCTCTATTTCTTCTCCTTAAAAAGTTACAATAATAAACATTATATAAAAATGTATTCTAATTTATTGGAACTAGTCATGACTTAATCAACATTACTGTGAAAAACAATCGCTGTAACTCCTGTCACAAATTTGTTTACATATTAGTTGCTATGTTCTTCTTAAAAAAAGTCACTCCACGAAGAAAAATAGAATAATTCACATAGTGACGGTTAAATAAGATAACCAAATATGGAAAATATTTAACAATTTTAATTGTAACTAATAAATATAACAATAACTAATAACAAAACACAAAGTAAAATATAAAGTTATGATTATTACTTTAAAAAATTTTATGCATCCTACTTCTAAGGATATTTCCAATTTTTTCCTAACTTGCCTTGTAGCTTAACGTTTTTCTTGAAAGATTCTCACAAACATGTCGAATCTTTAGCTCCAAAATGTTCTAAACTTCGTGGGTGTCTTATATAGGTACTTGATTTTTTAAAGTTCCCCATAAAAATAGTCTAGGGGCGTTAAGTTACGAGACTTTGATGCTCATTCTACAGGCTCATTAATTCCAATCCACTTAGTACCGAAAATATTTTTTAAATAGCCTGTAACTCTTTTAGCCTTATGTGGAGGTGCACCATCGTGTTGCAACCACATATTCAACCTGAGCTGCAGTGGCACATGTTTAAGCAGTGTTGGAAGCTCCTCTTGCAAAAACTGTAAATAGCCATTAGCGTTCAATTCATTTTCATAAAAGTATGGGCCAATTAAATGCATTCCAGTAATGCCACACCAAACATTTATTCCATAATGGCTCTAATTTTGAATGGGATTAACAAAGTGTGGATTTTCAGTGGCCCAGTAATGTTCGTTTCTTTTATTTGGCTTGCCATTACTTATAAAACGACTCTCATCGGTCCAAAAAATGTGTGAGTCTATTATCCATTTTCAAATTAATCATTATTCGGGCTACATAATTAAGTCTTTTTTCAACGTGTATGTCAGATAACTGGTCCAAGTTATTTAGCCTATAGCCATGATAACCATTGGAGCTCGAAATTCTTTACATAGGTCTTTTTAAATTTAATGCAAACGTGGCATGTCGTATAGAATTTCTAGGATTTTTCTCAAAATATTGTAATACCCTAGCTACGGTAATGTCGTTATATACTGATTTTGAGATTCCTTTCCCTTTTCTTGATGAAAATGCATTTTCGTTAGTACGCAAAATTCGTTCTAATCTGGCACATATTTTTGGGTTAACAGCTTAACGCTCTGGATATTTCTCATGATATAAGTTAGCAGCTCTTCTGGCATTTTTTGACATTCACCATAAATTAAAATCATGCGTCAACTTTTTCATTGTTTGTGAACATTTTTTAATTTTTAGCAACAACTTACTAGTTTCTTTATCATCCAAGAAATAGCGTTTGACATTCGCCATTTAGATGATTTGGTAAAATTACTGGACCAATTAAATGTCTGTCGATAATACCTGCCTGCCCATACATTTATTGTAAATTCGAGTTGAAAATGTCTCGAAGATTGGTAATTCCTCTGCGGGTGAATGAAGCCCCGGTGAAAATGATTTTCTTTTGTAAAAATCATGATTTAAAATAAACTGACAGATCTAACTCATGAGGCAACAACTCTTGAACTTTGTGTATTGCAGGGATGCAATAAACTACTATTTTTAATAATTCTATGAATAGAACTTCTGCTAAATTGCGGTTCGTACTCAATTGTTTGCAAATAATCATATTTGTCTTGTACTCTTGTGGCATTCCCGACTTGTACTAAAAGTATTCCTCTTTCTTGAGCCCTTCTTTAAATATTGGAAAATGTTTTTCTATCTGGAACGATACCATTAGAAAATTTTCTCACTAGTCGATACTCTTCCATGTTTCTTCGGAAATTTCCTTCATAGAAACCCAACATTAACAACACACAGGCTGTTACAAATTCGCTTCTCACTACAGCGATCTCGGAAACGGTAGGAGGTACGAAGTAGCTTAAAGGGGGCAAAGTTGCGTAATCAGGGGACCAACATTATGCCTCTAAAAAATCAAGGCTAACATGATTAGTTTTCGAAATATTTGAAGAAAACTGAAATCTTGGAAATCCGTTTTTGTTTCATTTCAGCCTTATTTGAGGTGATATTGAAAAAAGAACAATTTCTCATGGCCAGTTTTTGCCCTCTATCGAATGACATAATCGATTTTTATATGTAACGTTTCGTCTCTCCAGGACCATCATCAACTTCATTTTTTTAAATACGACCCTAGAAATTTTATTACATTTTTTGCAAGATTTCATGATTCCCAATACTGTACTGCCTCAGCCCGAACTAGATTCAGATGTTTTGTCTCGAAAAATTAATCTTCAGTGTATTCGTTCAAATTTATCTAAATTTTTTATTTAGATTTCTTTGTTTATTGAATTATCGTATACTGTAAGTATCGTTAGACCCTGTGAAATCCATCTAGTTATTTAAACTATTACCACCACGCGTTACAATAAAACATTTATCATTATTAACTATTACCATCACTTGGTCATACATAACTCAATAAGTTGTTGCGTCAAAATTGAAACTTTATAACAATTTTAATTTTATTATGACAAGTTAATTCTTAAAAATGCATATGAACGAGAGGTCTCGAAAGACACAAAAAATCGCAAGAATATACTTCATCGCGTATTAAATTAAGTGTTCGGTAAACGAATATTGTAAACGCTTTAGATTCTGTTCACACAACGGAAATACAACATTATAATGAGAAGGTTCGTGAAAATAGATATATTTTAAATAGACTAATCGCTGTAGTAATATTTTTATCGTCTCAAGACGTCGCTGAGTCTGAATCCGATGTCGGTTGACCTCTATCACCTCGTGTTCAAATCCGTTTGAAGGTTAAAGTAAGAATAGGAGGCGAAAAAATTTGGAAAAATTTTTACGAATGCTCAACTGCCTACTTTTGTCTGTTTATCTTTTTATCTGCACACCCGTTTGTTTGCTTGTTAGTCTGTATCTAACGTCCACCTTTATTTTATGTCTGTCTATCGGTAATTTTGTTTATCTTCGTGTCTGACTAAATGGCTAAATGTTTCTATCTGTCTGTTTTTCTGCCACCCTCTGTCTAAATGTCAAATGAATCTGAAACTTAATTTTCTTCATTCTCATCATGATTGGCTCCCAGAAAATCTGGGAGTTTTACTGAAGAAAAATGGGAAAGAATGTACCAGGACCTGAATGAGTTTGAACAAATATATCAGGGTGTTTCGGGGAAGACTATGTTAGCAGACTATTGCTGGAATCTAAAGATAGACGCAAATAAAGTACATAAAAAAAAGCGATTCGAAGATCATTCCAGGAACAACGTAACTCGAATTATTTCGATTAATACGTTTATGCTGAGAGAAGCGAATTGATTGTTGAAGTTTTTTTTAATCTAGTTTTTGTACAATCACGCAAAACCGAGAGAGGATGGTAAGCGGAAAGGTAAGAAGACAAACTGACAAGGAGGCAGGCAGACATTTAGACAGAGGGTGGGAGAAAAACGGACAGACAGAAACATTTAGTCATTTAGTCAGACAGAAAGATAGACGAAATTATCGACAGAAAGACAGGATGTCAGGTAGATGGACAGTGAAAAATACAGACGATAAATTTTTTTCATCTCCTATTCTTACTTTAACCTTCAAACGACCTTGAATATGAGGTGATAAAGGTCAATCGACATTCGATTCAGATACAGCGACCCAAAAAATCTGTATGAGTTTTTTCAGATTTTTTCAATTGCCTTATATTAGATTCACCTTCAAATGACCTTGAACCTGGCATGATAGAGGTTAACCTGAATCAGCATCCCCAAAAAACCATGAGTACCTAGGTAGAGTCCGGTGTTTGTTTTTCAAACTAAATGTTGACCTGTGTTATTTGAAAAAAGCAATTTTCTTATCAGCTTTGCTGCTCCTAGAGGCTAAATGAAGCAACTTAAGATAGAGATAAGTTTAGTTAGCTAAAACTTATTTTAAGAAATTGTGGCAGCTCCATGTACACGGAATATTGGGACACTCTGTATCTATGTAAGTAGTTGAAATTCAATAAAAATCTACAACGAAGAAATACCATTAAAAAAATGGAACAACGAATTAATTTTCGTTTATTTCTCTCTATCTGATTCAGAGATACAGATTACAGACACAAGGACCTCAAGCTTAACTAAATTAAATTAAATACAAGTCGCAGCACCATCCACCGAGAGAAGAGTACTAGTTCTATGACTCTTGATGACAGTATGCCAAACGAATTAAACCTTTCGCCCTTCATTAAGTTTAAGCGATCTGTACGTACATCTCAATACCCTCCACGGTGGCGCACCCATTCGCACTCGGTGTCAAAATTCGCAATTCGCGGCTAACGCCCCCCACTTCAGAAATTAATTTAAACGAGACAATTCGGGTCGTCTTGGCCGTTAAATAATAATATAAATACGAAATGAATCGTTATCGCGGAACAACCAACACAATTACTATAATAAGGCGAGGGGGAACAAGCAACGGAACTCTCGAAAGTGGATGCCGCGTCAAAGGCGCGGCAATAGAGAACTCTCGGTGACGTCAGTGTGCCTTCATTAAGCAACCCTGGTAGGCCTGGGGCTCTTTATCTGGATATCCTGCGCCTGTAATCATTGTAGATTTACTCAAACTTAACGTTCTCCTCCACGTTTTGGAATGGTGTTTTACTTATGGCGTCACGTTCCGAACTTTCCCTATAGAAATTCACGACTTCATCGGACCTGAATTTGATTATTATTTTAAGAGCAATACAATTTCTTTCAACGGTTATTGCAGACACAGAATACTTTACTTATTATTAGAGAGCGGACAATGTGTGACTTTAACCCGAAGAATAGGTCAAATTTTGGTAGAGATGTGTACGCGTTCAAAAATGTATTGTGTGCAAACTATGCAAAATATAATTATTATGTATAGCAAATATATCGTCTTATCCTTGCGAAGATTTGTACCCTTTATATAAAATCCATAAATCATGTGAACAGGTTAAATAACGAGAAAATAATTGAGTTAATTTAGTTCTAAAGAAATGAAATGATACTCGCGCCCATCTCTAGTCCTTCTGTCGACATCAGTTGCGTTTATTGAATTCCTATTGGTCAGAATTCAAACTGCAGCCCTGTTATGAATGGAGCACGAGTTGGACTATTCTATCATGTGCGTCGTCTGAGGCTATTCGTTACATTGACTCCTAATTTCCAATTAAAAGAGCGACACTATTTTTAACCGAACTTTATTTAATAAATATGTAGTATACAATTTCTGATTTTCTAAATATTTTATAACGCCTAAAAATGTATGTACCGTGGAATTTTCGTGAATTATCACGTAAATTTCCGATGCATGCCCGACACGCCACTGCGTCATGGGTAATGTATCTAGGTTTATGAATGACATATCTATGTTCAAGGTTAAAGTCACAAATTGTCCGCTCTCTGCTTATTACTATAAGAAGTCATTATTTAAGTAAATCCGTTTACAGTTGGCCAGAATAATCAAGTTGATCCAATAACATTCCTTGCGAAAAATGAAGCTGTAAGCTTTTCAACAAATCCTCCGTATTCTGTAAATTTTTCATTTTATTTAATGAATACATTAATGAATTTATACATTATTCGATTATAGACAAAAATAAAGTAAATATTATTTAACTTTGTTTATTAAATGGTATTTTTACGAAATAGTGATAATTTACAAATAAAATCAAAATATTTTTTTATATCCTCGGTATGTAACTTCTCACTGTTCATTAACTGCAATTTTTCTCTACAGGCTCTATAACAAACTTTGACAGATGAGAGCTGGGTTAATTTTAAAAATTAGCTATTTCTTATATGTATTCTCGGGAGTTCCCATTAGAATACCCATACACAATGACAATATCTGCATACTCTTCAATTGTAAATAAATGCATTTTTTATTTAGCACTTTAACGCTAAGTGTTAAATGAACAAACAAAATGATATAAATGCTAATTATTATTGTTATAGCATCATTTTTAGTTATCGGGATACTTTGATTGAAATGTGAAATTATATTTTTTTAAATACTTCTAATTTCTAAAAAACAACGAATCGGACCTATATTCATATAAGGAAAAATGTTTGAAATTAACCCAACTACCGTCTATCAAAGTTTGTCATAGAGCTTGTAGAACACCCTGTATAAGGGACACGTGAGCATAAACTGGCCATGTTAGGTATCATTTTTCTTGTTTGTGCAATAAAATAACTCCAAGTTTGTGTATATAATTAGTTGTATTTTACCCAAGATAAGTAAATTACTCTATAAACTTTTTAAGTATGATATAGAAAGATGTATCTAGATGTTGTTACCTCATAAATATTACGTGTTAAGTTTAAACATAACCTTTGTCTCTACATTTCAACTTATATAGAATTTTTACTAGGCTTCTCTTATTTACTATGTAGTTAATAAGTTTGTAAAAATAAAATATCAAATAAATCGTATTAAGATAATTTTTGCAGTGTTTTGATATTCAAATGTTAGCAACAACTATTCTCTAGTTAAAGAAATAAATGTTGTTTCTCAAAAGCTCAAGTCCTTGAAGGTATCAAAGAAGAAGCTTTCTATTTCAGAAAAAAACTTTATTACAAAAACTGAGCAAGTTATTTAATGTTTTAATTAGAATATTTTAGTGTAATCATATTTTTGTATATTGCTTTGTATTCTTTACTTTTGTAATAAAAAAACTTTTTAATATTATAGATTAAAGCAACGAACTGTTATGGTTTTAATGAAAAAACTACGGTTTTTTTATTATAACAATAATATGACTATAAAATAATAAATACCTATACCATCTAAGAAATCTACCAAAATATTTCAACAATTTTTTGGTAATTTTCCAGTAATTTGCTTAATAAAACTACGAATATTAATATATCATTATCTTTTAAATTCTTACAAATTTTTCTTCAATACAAATTATAATTCAAGTGTTTGAAAGATTTATCCATTCCCTAAAATCAATTATTGTCTCAGTTTTTTCCGTTACAGATTTGACGATACTAGACGAAGAAAATATGTAATAATGCAAAATTCAAGTAATACAATACCTACTTGACTAAACGATTTATGAAGCTGGAATGTGTTTGTTAATAGAATAAAAATATTCTTAGTACTCAAATCATTTACAGAACTGCTATATCGCGCAAAAAATCAAAATTTAAGTTTACAGTAAAAGCTTACTTGGGAAAAGACAGTAATAAGTATGCTTAGGATCTGGAACACTACCCTTTTATATTGAAATATAACACCGGAAATATTCAATATAATATTCGGTTCACCATGATTCTCCTTTATTTCATCAAGTTAGTTATATAAAATTTTGTAAAATTACCAGGAAAATTTACTTTGTTTTCAAAAGTTTTTGTTTAATCTTTCACTGTAATTTTATAAAAATTCAAAAATGAAAACATATTTTTTCAGTTAATTTAACATGCAACATTCAGTCAGCTTTTAACCGAAAATTTTTCTATTCTTTTTTTTCCATGTACTTTTCAATTTCTTCGTTAAACCGATGATTAAAATTAGCTACCAACTAGCTATTCAATTGCCTGGATCTTCGTATACCTACAATTTTAAAAGTTTTGGTGGGCAATATATTTGAAACAACGCGGTTATAGTCTTTCTGATCCCAATTGAAGACCTAAGCGGTATGTACCACATTCGGTCGCTACGCAACAACTCGGCATTGAAATATTTAAAAAACTTGTTCCCATATTTATTTAGCCATATCCATATACAAGTTTGGTCGCCCAGTTGAAGAATCGCTCGGGCAAACAGCGAACAAACACAGCCGGACTGGGCGACCGGCCACAAATTTCAGTTGTCGACAAATGGCCTAGCAGTGCAGTGCAGCAATGCGGAATTAGGTTGTTTCAGGTAATTTTAATTTATTATGGGCACCTTCTATTAATCATTCACAATACAATTGCGAAAGGGAGAAATAAGAGGGATATTTTGCTTAGGTACTAATATTATTACAACATGGCATTTTGGAGACCTTTCGAAATAGAACAAAACGAAATACCTCCAGACAATATTGAATTAGTAGAACCTGAAACAGATTTAGAATTTAAAAATAAAGATTTACATGTTCAATGTCAGCGTCTCATTTTAAATATTTACGATTATTTAAAAAAGGAAGAAAATGAAAAATCAGATAATGAAATTATAAATAGAATTCACATATTAACTAATGTTTCAGTGTCTACAATTTATCGTGTTATTAAACAAGGTGTTATAGATCATTGCGTAAAGAGGAAGCGAAAACAAAAATTTAAAAATATCGATGACATGACGAGGGACGTAATTCGACAATTTATAATTTATGTAAAGAAAATTGAGGACATAAATGATTAAAATACATCATGTTGTTGGTCAAATGAACATATAATAGAAATTTTCTACACATTATATACAAATTTTTATTTTTTTTTGCCTTTAGCAGAAAACTTTTTTAGGGACGCGCATGAAACTCATTAAATTTTATTGCTAGGCGTTTTTATTCATGTTCAACTGACTTCGGAAAAACTATACCACTTACACGTATTACCACATTACAACTTATAATATAAAGCCTCACATCTGACGCGTTACTGCCTATTGACGTCACTGCGAGTGGTTTAGTTTATATTAGATTTTCTCAATAATGAATGATGAGAAGAATACCTAACGGACTACACAAAAGAGAAAACGAATTTCCATAAAATGTTGTTTTTTTTACTTTTTTTCATAATAATCTTCTGTATCATTTTCTATTGTAAAATACATAATACATACCGTTTCCAGTCATTGTTTTACCGAGTGGTACATCTATGACCAATAAAATGACGTCACGTGCGAGGCGCTGAAACTTTATAATCTAGTTGGCAATGCTTGTCCTCTCACGGACAACCACCGTGGATCAATAAAACTCACATAATTTCATTTAGTCATTAACCTTAACCTAGAACAAGGAAATGTATTTTGCAGCCTCCTTTTTTGGTTTATTTACGATGCCATTAATGTCCAAAATAAATGTGGTTTACCTTGTAGGAAGTATTCCCGTGAAATGCCCAGATCCAGCTTTTTTTTGTCACGTCGCAAAATTTATGTGGATTTTGCGACGTTTTTAAATTACACTACTACTAAATACTACTACTAATAATACTACTTTACTAATACTACTTTTAAATTACTAAATACAATTACAAAAAAATAATAATAATATTGCTCGAAACACCTTGGTCTTAGAAAATGCATAAAAATATGCGTGATCACTAGAAATATTTATCCTACTATAAATAAGGTGCTAGTTTTAATATATTGATTTGTTTTTCAAAATTCCGTTGTTTTAAGATCCTTAAATAAAATGACTTCAGAATTTTGGTTTTTATTTTATGACAGCTAAAAAAGTATACAGTGCGACCCATTTCAAATGGAAACATGTCTAGAAAAATGGTATTTATTATCCGATTTATTTCGGGTTTTTTTTCTAAAAGATGGAGCAGTAAAAACTCTATTCTGGAGCAAAATATTAAAATTTGCTTTCTATGATCAAGGCCTACTTCGAATTTTTTTCACTTTCACAGAAAAACCAGATTCGGTTAATTGTAAATGACTCAATAAAACGATCATTAGCCCTTTCTTTTTTGAGGGTAATATGAATAGCGTACAGTTTTTGCAGTTCCTAAGAAATGAATTTTGGAATATATTTAAAATTAATTTCTCATTTTTTTAAATAATTTTTTATAGCCAACTTTTTTTTTCAGAAAATTACTATAAAAGTAAAATGAAGCGTACATTAAAATTGTTATAAATTCCTCATTATTAAGTATTTATTTACGAAATTTGGCATAAAACCGTTTTAGGGGATGCTGAATCCAGTGCCGTAGTTAGATTTGAAATAAAAAAATCGCTAAACAGTTTTTGTAAAATTTGACAGTGAAAAAAATTCGAAGTAGGCCTTGAACATAGAAATCAAATTTTAATATTTTGAGCCAGAATAGAGTTTTTACTGCTCCATCATTTAGAAAAAACCCGAAATTAATTGGATAATAAATACCATTTTTCTAGGCCTGTTTCCATTTGAAATGGGTCACACTGTATATAAAAAAGTATATTAATGTTAATTCAGAAGGTGGAAAAAATATGATTTAAAATAAAAAAATTAGAATTCAAGAATAAATACTTAATTTTCTGGATCAATTATATTTTAGTAGAGTAGAGTAAAATCTTAACGTTAACTGTATCTTTTATCCTTTTCTACATTACTACTTGTAGCTTACGTAGAACAGGTTGAGAAAAAAACAACTGAAAATATGGCCTACTGGGATTCAGCTTTTGCCGGTAAAGTATACCACAAAATGTTTTTTGGGAAAAGTTTCTACTTATATTTTTCGCTTCATTTTAGATTTTCTAGCTAGTAAGGTGCCGTTTGTGTATGTGATACGACAAAATGTTATTAAGAAATGTTCCTCAAAATAAAAAATCGAGTGTGCACAATTTTTACATCCTACTTTGAGACAAAATCTAATACTTTAAAATTTTGCACACGCACTCAGTTCCATAATCTACGAAACACTTCTTAATAATGTTTTGCAGTCCATCATACAGAAAATGCACTTTAATAGCGAGAAAATCTGAAATAAAAAAAATTCAAAGTAGTGTAAGACATTGAAATTCAATAGAGAGCTCACTGGATACATACTAACAATCATGAGTTTTGTTTCAAATTCTAAACCCCAGGCCAAATTTTTAACACCAACATTTTCGGGATCCAGGACATTTAAGTTGGACGAAAAATATTTGATGTTGGATAAATCTATGAAATCTATCAACCAACTTTCTTTAATATTATGTGGGGTAGGTACACTCGACGCAAGATAAAGGTTTCCAACCTGAAAGGCATACTACTTTTAAAGGGGCGAGCCGGTGGACTATTAATTGGAATTTTGGGAGGCATCAATAATTAGGGGCGTGTCCTATTTTTTTTGTGTAGGCACGTGTGTAACAACACAACAAAAAATTGCAGGCCTTTAGTATATGCATTATAAAAAGAAAAAAGTATACAGATTTTGAAATTATTTTGTCTTGTCACATTATTTTTCTTGTCCCTGAGAAAATTAATATTTTGAAATAAGAATTTGTGTTATATTCTGCAGAAAGTAGGTAGGTAGGTCATGAAGGCAACAAAATAAAAAAATATTGTAAACTACAGTTTTATTATAACTTATACAGTTTCGGAAGGAAAGGGAAATATTTTAAGGACGTGTTCTGGAAGTGAAAATAAGTAAATAAGTTCATGACATTGTGGATCCGGAAATGTTTCCTTTCTGAAATAGATGTCAAAGGAAATTTAAAATCCGTTTTTTTCTAAATATCTTTTTAAATTTTGCATCTATCAGAATGGAATCCGGGCCCATAATTTATGAACTTATTTCCTTATTTTGACATCATTTTATATTACAGAAGCCCATAAATGTTCAATCGGGTTCAAATCGGGACTTTTAGCTGGCCAAGGAAGAACGTTTATATTATTTTCTTCCATAAATGCCCTAACTACAGCTGATGTATGCACTGGTGAATTATCGTGCTGAAAAATGAATTCCCTGTGGAATACTGAAACTGAGGGTACCATGATATCGGATAATATAGTGCGGTACTGAAGGCCTGTTAAATTTCCCTCAATCCTTCAAATTACTCCGGATCCGGCATCTCATATCCATGCCCAAGTAGGCACAGAAAAGCGACCACTACGAGCTCTTTCGCAGACATATCTGGGATGAAATCGCTGATTTTTTGGGTGATAGACTTTAACTTCTCCAGAATTGGTGGATTGAAATATTTTTTCGTCGGAAAATATGACGTTATTCTAAAACTGTTGCCCCTGTTGATTGTAATTTCTGGCAAATTGAAGTCTTCTTTCACGATGCTGGACTGTTAGAAGTTCTTTACTAGGAGCAGTATAATTAAAAAGTCCTTGTTCTTTCTCGCACGTATGCTACCAACGCCCTGTCTTGATCTTCGGTAGTTTTTCTATTGATTCCTGTTCCTGGTCGACGATCAACTGATTTCCCATTTACGATGGACTTTATTTATACATGTGTGACTTACATGAAGTTTTCTGGCAACACTTCTTGCTGACCAACCATTTTCCAGCATTGCAATCGCCCGACTTCTGCGACGAGGGGAGAGTTGAGCCTTGTTTTTAAACTACTTATACTTACTATTCTGTTCACTACAGAATCACTAAATACAACTCAACTAATCGCTATTTAATTAATCACTATCCAAATTACTAATAAATCACTCTGAATTCTCTAACTAAATCACGGTTTTCTGCCTACAAAATTGATACCTGTCACTTTAAAATTTAAAATAAAATATTATAGAAAAGCGGTTAAGCCATCATATTTCAAACAAAATACGGTTCAGATTGGAAACTTTTATCTTGCGTCGAGTATACATTGTTCTATCTCTACATATAATTTCAATTTAGTAAAGCAAGCCAGTGGCATGCAAGCATCGATATCAGAAAATAATATTCAAGAAATATTGTCAGGCCATATTATCCAGAATATAAAATTTATATCCTCAAAATGTCCCCAGATATTTAATTGAAAAAATTATCCTCCCTTCTTTTTCTTAATTATAATAATGATGATGTGACCAAAACTCCTTTACAAATCCGAATTTTAAAGTGATGTAATAACGGTAACAACTTTTCCCGTATATAGGTAAAAGTAAAAATAGGTTACCAACTATTCCGTCGCGGTTGTAAAGCCATCTCTGCCGACTTCCTTTCAGAGTTACCAGGGCATTGTAAACCCTATTGTCTCTCGAGTTTAAATTCAATCTACTTCCAATGTAAAAAGAATAGTGTCGCAGAGTTGACAAAAAACAGATATGTATCGATCTGCTTGAAAAATCTAGAAGTACAACTAGAATTCAGTTCGTAAGATAGAAAAAAGTCGGGACGACAGAGAAAATCAAACGTAAACGGTATTGTCTAGAAACTACATGACATGCACGTCGAAAAAGAAAAGCAATCTGGAATTTTCGGGAGGACTAGACAGTTTTAGTGTCGCTGGCATAGAAATCAGTTAAGTCACATAGTAATTTCGATTGTGTCAAATTCATATTAAATTATCATCATTTTTTTGTCCATGAAAGCTGCTTCATATTTACCAATTTATGACCCAATAAATTGATGGAAAAATATGGTTATAAATCGACCATTAGGTCATTGAGGTATCGCAAGATGATAGATAATAATTAGTGGAAACCGACCATTAACTTCATATGGATTTTTCTTTAAACGGCCCTTCATATTACAAAGAAATCGATTCTTGCTCTCGCTAAACTTCCATAGATCTTGCTATTTTCATGAAAAACCGAATTATTCGGAGTAAGGCATTGTGAATTAGAATCATGAAGTCAGGCAGGCTATCACCCAAATCAGACAACAACTAATTATGTACAATATTGTTTTAATAATAAAATTTTCCTCTTGTTAGTTCAGAAATGGTTGAAGAATTTTCTTGACCAAGTATATACAAATATACTGTTACAAATTCGCTTCTCACTACAGAGATCTCGAAAACGGTAAGTGATACAAATTAGCTTAAATGGGGTCAAAGTTGCATAATCAGGGGACCAACATCATACCTCTAAAAAATCAAGACTAACATGATTAGTTTCCGAAATATTTGAAAAAAACCGAAATTTTGGAAATCCGCTTTTGTTTCATTTCAGCCTTGTTTGAGGTGATATTGAAAAAAAAGGACACTTTCTCATGGCCAACTCTTTGCCCTCTATCGAATGGCATAATCAATTTTTATATGTAACGTTTCGTCTCTCCAGGACCATAATCAACTTAATTTTTTTAAATACAACCCTAGAAATTTTATTACATTTTTTGCAAGCCTTCATGCCCTTAATACTGTACTGCCCCAGCCTGAACCAGATTCAAACGTTTTGTCTCGAAAAATTCATCTTCAGTGTATTAGTTCCAAATTTATCTAAATTTTTTATTTAGATTTCTTTGTTTATTGAATTATCGTACACTGTAAGTGTCGTTAGACCCTGTGAAATCCATCTAGTTATTTAAACTATTACCACCTCGCATTAATATTATTAGTTTTATTCCCGTGTCCATTTCTAGGCTTCTCGAGTGCTCAAAATTCAAACAAATACCGATCTATTTTTTCAGAATATTCATACAAATACATCTGACATGCTTTTTCACAGTTGCGGTTACAGATGCAATAAATTCCGATAATATTACGAAAATGTTTTTGAAAATTTAGTGAAATTTTTTAAAGAATAATATTTAGTTGGCGTTTTGGTTGTTTGGTTTGGCGTTGTAGAAGGCCTTTCGAGGCCTCTCGTTAAATTTTTTAAATTGTTAAAACCGATCCTGTCCTAAACCGATAAATTATCATTAGTGAAAAATAAACATTTCGTCGATTTTTCTATAATTATTATCGTTAAGTCCCCTATTTTGTTTTTCACCCACTGCAACTAAAGACGACAAAGAAGATGTTGGTCTCGATTTCTGTTTAATTATGAGTTTTTCATCATAACTGAGAGTACTGAATCCTTTTAATAATAACTAATGTACAATGTCCAGGCAACTAAAGAAGTTGTTGAGGTAATGTTCGTTTTCCACACTCATTTTATTTTAATAAAGTACGTACCAGAGAAAATTGTACTGGTAAAGGCTGGAGTCTTGAGAAAGTTAGTTAGAGAGAAAGTTTAATGCGAATTCGGAGGGCGCGAAAAATAGGGAACATTTAAAAATTGTATATTTACGTACCCTTAGTAGGTACCTAATTAGTTGCACATGAAAATAGGTTTGTAAAATTTCTTAAATAATATTAATTATATGATGTTAAATAAAAAAACTAAAAGAAAACTTTTGCAATACTATCAAAAACTGCAGAGGAGTCTTAACCTCCCCAGCGTCCTCTAACGAGTCGCCACTGGTCTGTACTTTTCATTCGACTCAATAGGCTTTATTTATTTTGACGTTGAATCCGAAACTGAAGTCCGTTTAGCTCAAAAACCCCCAAAATTTTGAGTAATTGGAAAATCGCTGAAAATCAAGTTAGTGAGCGCAAAATTTTTTTTTTTCTGAACTAAGTCAAATACGTTTCTTATTCATTTTGATATGCTGAATCCAAATCTGCAAAATAAAAGTGAAAAATCACCAACAATCATATTAGTCTTAGTGAGCGCTAAAAAATTTGAAGTCTAGCGGCTAAACGAAGCAACTTAGGGTAAGTTTAGCTACTTTGATCGCGGGAAACTGTAACAGCTCAATGTACACGGAATTTTGGCACACTCTCTATGTTCCAAGTGGTATCCAATTAAATTTCTAATATATTCTAACAGAATTCTCCAATTATATTCTGATTTACTTGATTTCAACTCTATTTCTGATGCATTGCAAAATGTAATTTTCTTTGGTTTATTTGTTTTTTTCTATTTATGTATTTTGTCACCTGTGAAATAATTTAAAATAAATAAGTACCCTCAAAATAATCATATAAATACTTATAATAATACTTGTAATAATATAATACTCGGACTTATAATAATTGTAATGTAATAATGATAATTGTACTTAACCACATTTTGGTTTTCGAATAAAATGTAAATTTTTCATTGTTTGAATGATGACAATGTTAAGTCAATTATAATAATATTGATTTAAAGAAATAGTGGTGAAACATAGGGCTTCCAATGGAAATACAACAAGAGTTTACTTCCTGATATACAGAACCAATAAATCTCTTTCTGTTATCGAGCAAGGGAATTTAATGTAAATCACTGTGTATATAAGAAAATATTTTTTTGAAGGGACAAGTAGAAATATAAAACTGAAAAAAGTAATAAATACTTAATTATCTAATTAATACGTTCACATTCATTAACTGAATTAATAAATAGCCAGTTGGGCGGTCGATTTTAACGCAGGAACAAGAACATTTTGATATGCATGTTTACTTAGGTCGGCGTTCATTTTAAATTTCTTCTTTTTTATTCGTATCCAGAATAAGCCTTGATAGGGTTAGCCGGGATACTCTTATTTACTAAATTATTCGTAAAGCAGTAGTAAAAGCTGAAATCGGGTAGGGTCGGATTCATATTTTCCAAAATTCACCGTAAAATAAAACCCCGAAAATAAAGTATTAATAAAAATTCTTAATATAAGGGTGTCGTAAAAAGGAGCTGGTCATTTAAGTTTATATACCCTTTTATTGTGGAGAGAAGGCCTAAAATTTGTGAAGCAGTGAAATCAAATTTGCTTCTGCTGCCATTTTTCCTTTAAATTGACTCTTTAATTTAGCGTATGACGTGGGTTATGAATAATAATAATAATAGAGTTTAGAATTATACTCACTTTTTTAATGACAGCGTCGTTAAAATATCTAATTTTCCTCTCACATTTGTATAATAAAAATATGGGACATTTATATTTTGTAAACATCGCAAAGGATGTTAACTTTCTACAAGACGTTTATATTTTTAATTTCTCTCACGACAGTTTACTACTAGTCACTGGACTGTAAGGTAAAAAAAATAAATAAGGATCTTATATTCATAACAAAAATATAATACGTAATTTTATATTAAATCGACCTGTTCGGTAGCCAATAATGGTTTTATTTTATTAAGCGCGATACGTTTGATTATTTAACTTTTTGTATTTACATTTTTTCCATTCCAAACAATTTAAAAGTTTACAATCTCGGAATGTGGCAAATCATTTGCTTTAGAATGGTAGAGACTATAATTAATTTCTTCTTAAATAGCTTGTGAAATTCATCTAAACTTTGCAGTTACCCAAACTTTTCCGAAGAGAATATAATGGGTTTGGTAATAAGTTCTAATTGAAATTACTGTAAGAATAATCATTCGAGAATGATAACAATGTGGCAACTTTAATAAATTTCAACAAGTCGGGCTATTCTAATTAATCAAAAATAATAATTTCATTAAAAAAAATACCGTAAAAACAATTAAACCGTAAGGTTTCTTGGTTGGATAAAAGCAGATGCAGTCTGCGAGTGGATAATTGTTGAGAACAAAAATTTGATAAAAGATATGTTATGAATGTCTGTTTAACAAATGTTATTAATTATTTGAAACACATTGTTTAATAGTACCTACTAAAAAAATTAATATACTTGAAGTACAAATAATTTCAAGTCGAACAAATAAAAAAGTTGCTCCCTAAATAAATTCGTATAACACTTTTCTAGTCTTTATGTTCGGCTAGTTCTTAAATAAACGCACGGTATATTTATAGTCCACAGTACAGGCCCCCCTGGAAAGTTGATTACCACATACTTTATAACTCCTGAGGTGCTTCGTTTTGACGAGTCTACCACATTTTTCCTCTGCGACTTTTCTCGATTCCTCCGCTTTTCCACTCGGAAAAGTCCAAAAACATGGCAATTTCCCGGGGTCTTGAAAACTCAAGACCACATCTTTTATTTTTAGCTTAAGTAACTGGAAATTTTGTTGCAAATGCCGATTTAAATTTGTCCGACAGAAATTCCTCCGACATTGACGTGTCTACCGGTCGAAACATGCCAAAATAACAGGGTATTGAAAATCAATTACCACATAGGTAATTTTTAGTAAAATTAATTGTAAATAATTAATTCAGTCAAAAAGTATTGTTGTCCGACAAATTTCAAGCCGCGTTTTTTCAGTCCGACAGCTGGAAATCGGAATTTTCACGGGGTATGAAAAATCGATTACCACATATCTAATTTTCATTTTTTCCACTTTTAAATTTACTGTACAAAATAGTGATATAAGTGTCCGACGATTTAATGTCCGCAAATTATTAAAAAATCAATAAATCAATAAACGTGATGAAATTTAATTTTTTCACTCCAAAAATTTCATATTTATAAATGGTTATTAATTATTATTATGTAAATTATTATTTGTTTCAAATAAATAATTATAATATTGCTTATTTTATGCTTAAAAATTTAAAAGTTATAAACAAATGAAGTTATTTTTGAGGCGATTAATACGATCTTAGTGCATAATGCATTATTTCTAAATAAATTAATATTATACTTGATATAAAAATCCTTTTTTCTCTTTCAAGTTTTCATTCGCGTTTGTTATTTTTCTTTACAAAAATTTTCCTATTTTTCTAAAAGAAAATCCCAAAACTTTTGTGCATAATTTTTTTACACCATACATACTTTTTTGAAATCGTTTAATTCTTTTCTCGATATTTATTTGGCTAAATTGAGCATATAGAGATTTACAATTACAAGAATAAAACGAAAAATATATACAGGGTGTTTCAGAAAGACCTCCCGTAAATAAAGGGGGTGATAGTATGACAAAAAATGAGAATTTTTTGTCTTATGAACTCTATGTCTATCTCCTCTTGTTTTCGAGATACAGAGAGACAAAATAAAATTTTTTAAATAACATTTTTATGAAAATTTCCAAATAGTGCGAAATATTTTTATGAAATTTGGTAGCCCGAGGTTTTTAAGGGTGCCAAATACGCTAGTCTAATTATTTTTTGTATATTTCATAGAAAGCGCTAGTTATGCTACATTCTTATTACAATTTAAGTTATATTTTTTTTAAGGTTAGGTTTTTTACCAGTCGGGCTCCAATTTCTATTGTACAATTTTATTTTCTAAAAATAATGTACTCTTGTTAGAACTTCCTAATGTGGACGATTTTCGAGAAAAAAGGCTTTTAATTAAACTCTTACAATATTACACTATAAAATAAGTGACTTTTCTCAAAGTAAGCTTGAGCTTTGAGAAGAGGAGATAGACATATAGTTCATATGACAAAAAATTCTTATTTTTTGTCGTCCTCACCCCCTGTATTTACGGGAGGTCTTTCTGAAACACCCTGTATTGTATATTTATATGGAATTTTGCTTAATACATGAAAATACCTTATTAGAAATTATAAATACATGTGCACATTTTTTACGAAATTTTTTTCATCATTTTTTGTCGGACTGACGATTTGCGGATATATTTTTGTCGGACATTACAATTTTTGCTTATAAAAAACACTTTTCTATCGTGTGTTATTTTTGTCCGACATGTGGTAATCGATTTTTCATACCCTGTGAAAATTCCGATTTCCAGCTGTCGGACTGAAAAAACGCGGCTTGAAATTTGTCGGACAACAATACTTTTTGACTGAATTAATTATTTACAATTAATTTTACTAAAAATTACCTATGTGGTAATTGATTTTCAATACCCTGTTATTTTGGCATGTTTCGACCGGTAGACACGTCAATGTCGGAGGAATTTCTGTCGGACAAATTTAAATCGGCATTTGCAACAAAATTTCCAGTTACTTAAGCTAAAAATAAAATATGTGGTCTTGAGTTTTCAAGACCCCGGGAAATTGTCATGTTTTTGGACTTTTCCGAGTGGAAAAGCGGAGGAATTAATGTTTTATAGTAACGTATACCTGCATGTATGTCAATGAAGAAGTGCTACCAAATAATGTCCAGTTCAAAATATGGTAATGATATTTTTTATAGCAAATAATAAGTAAGTTTCCCTATTCTGTAAAAAATCAAAATTTCTATGTAAATAGTTTTTTTTTGTATTCTTAAAGATGGGGTACATTGCATTTAACATTGTATTTGCATCAAAGTACCTATAAAGCTTTTTTTGGGAAACGAACAATCTAAAAGTTATTCTCCATTCATTCAACTATGTATAAGCTATTTTAGACTAAACAAATAATAAGCCAAGTTTAATTAATTTACATCAAACGTTTTTCGAGATATTGGCGTATTTTCAATGGTTTTTTTTTTAATCTTAAATATTCCGAATCTTTTGAACTGAAGTATGTTTTATCTACTTATCATATTTTGACATCTATATTATCTAGTGCTCTTTTATTTATATACATCTATATAAGATTTGATGTAAAAATAATGTAATAAGAGTGTACAGAGTCGTAATAATTAATTAATTTATTAAATGGTGATCAAATAATAGCACATCATATTTTTCTTGTTTGTCAACGTTTTCTAGTTTATTTTTGGTAAGGCAGCTCCATACTTACGAACATATTTTAATATCTACTTTAATGACGAATAAACACATAATAGCCTGATCAATTCATCTCGTTCTCGAGATGCACAGATCAAGAAGAGAGTGAGCAGTGGCAGTAACAAAGACAGGAGGTACTTTCTGTGCCAAAATTTTGCTTGCCAGGTTAGTTATTAGTTATTTAATGAAGATTTTATATTATATATTCAAATATATGAACAAAGTAACTCTGCGCATCTCAAACTGGCGGACAATATGAGTTTGGTGAATTTGTGCAGTTTTCTCATGGATACATTATATTAAATGAAAAATAATCGAAAAGTCTTTAAATTTAACTGTGTTAATTATTACATAATGCATTATTTTCATTGCATGACAGTGGACAGATAATTAGAGTGTGAACGTAAAAAAATTATTAATACTCGTAGATATTTTATTTCACTTTATGACGGAGAAGGGTATTTAGAATGACAATATCAAAAAAGTAGCTCGAAAGAAATGATGTTGTAGTATAACAACCCTAGGTTCGACAAAAAAATAAGTAAACGTAGTTGTGGCCAAAAACATGTGATCGTCATAAGGAATCCCTACGTTGTATGTTTCTATTTTTTGATTGACCGGAAGGCACTGGCTACTAACTTTGTAGAGGGGATGTATGGTTTAATTATATAAAACAAAAGCAGAGTAAATACACCTAACCTTTATTTACATACAATTCAAATTAAACATGTGACAAATAGAAAGAACAACAAAAACATTAACAACCATTTAACATAAAATGAGAGTGCCAGGCTCACCTAGAGCTCCTGTGGGGAAAGAGCATGGCAGAGAAACCCACGATCGTTGCTCTTACCACCCAAATATAAATACAAAACAACCGCTAACCAAAGGCATAAATTAAGAACCTTTGCTAATGATAAATAAGACCTGTCTCATTTAATGTGTCACTAAATGTCATCTGTTACCTCATATTAGTCATACACACTTCCAAGTAAAACTGAAGAGGTTTGGTGTTAGTTAGCCGGCAGAGCCGGAAGGTACTGGAGTCCCATACGGGAGGCAATCCAGCTATAGTTGAGATTTCGGAAGATCCTTCATAACACTGGAGTCCCATACGGGAGGCAATCGAGCTTAATCCAGATTCGTTCCGCACGGGCGAAAATGTTAGTAAATTCAACAAGGCTCGTATAGACGTATGACATAAAGTGAGCACAAGAAATCAAAGAACAACCTAATCATGATAAAACAAGTTAAATGTGAAACAAAGAGGTCGTTAATGCAATATCTGGGCAGTCACGACAATATACATATTTTAACATGTAATAAATAATGAGCAATCTATAATAATAATTGTAACAATTTTATCTTAGAGAAATATACGCCCCTGAGCGTAAGACAATGAAGGCTAAACATATACAGAATTACTATTATGAAACATCTATATTTTACGTATAACGTAATCATGACAAAAACAAGTTAGATGTGAAACAAAGGAGTTATTATTGTAATGTCTGGGCGCCCACACAACATATATATACATATATATATTTTAACATGAAATAAATAATGAGCAATCGTTAATAATAACTATAACAATTTTACCTTAGAAAAATATATGCCCTAGAGCATAAAGCAATGGAAGCTAAACATACAAAGAATTATTATCATGAAACATCTATAACCATCACAATCACAAAATTACATAGAACAATTAACAACAAAGTACTTAAAGAATATTACCTGCTAACAAATACCGGTTAAACACTTAATTTTCCACTTCTATATTTTTCACACTACACTGATCGTCTTGCTTTTCACTCCGCGCTGTTCTCACTTCAACTGCTTATCTTCAACTATTTTGGCTTCCTTCCAGAATTTCCTACCTAAGTGCTTGTTTTTTGTGCTTCCTTCTATCGACCGTTAATATTACGTTTTCATTTTTATACAACTCTCATGTAACAGGTGACGTGGAAGTTGATAAGATAAGTACGGTTTTGCACAATGTTAAGTTGGCAAATTGCAAATGTGCCAAATTTCGTGTTTTTTTTTCACTTTTTTTAGTGCTCATGAAAATCTAGACGACCTACCTGAAAATTAGTAATTTTGTACTGTAGGCAATTAAATTACCTACAATTTCAGGTATCTAAAGTCATATTTCACCAATTTGTTAACTGTAAAGTGAAGGTCGAGGTCAGAGAAATCATTTTTTGGAAATTATTATTGCAAAAAGCTTTGGATGTTGATGAAATTTATGGAAAAAAACGGTCAATCCAAAGATGAACATGTGTACCAAAGGACGATTCGATGGACCCTGAAATTAGTCCAGTTATTTGTTAATTAATTTTGTTCTAATTGATCTAAAGAAACGTCTCGAAAAAGAATTTTCAAAAAGTTTAAATTAAGTAGCCCTTTACAAGTAACAAAATAGCACGTGCAAAACAGCGTTATAAACCAAATTGTCCCAGGGTCAGGCAAAAGCCGCTCGGCAATTCTCCCTTTTTGCATTAAATAGAGCTTGTTTTTACGGTGTTTTTTTTTTTAAAAGAGAAATAACCTACGCCTTTTTGTTCTCCAGATATCTTTCTTTTTTGTAACGTTAATTGTTAATTAACTATTGGACGTATCGGACCTGGATTTTAGACACATTTAAAGAAAGGGTTAAACTTTTATTGACTTCAACGTTTGAAATTCGGTTCAAAAATCTCGCGTGCGATAGAGGACGGCGTTCACGCGCTCCTTCTTCTGCGTAAAGGCCGTTCTTTAACCTTAATCTTTACTACTGCTGGCGCGTTATTTATATGAACAATTAATGTAAAACTTTTTGAAAATAAAAGTTTAATATTTTCTATAATTGTCTCTAAAATCCCGGTCCGATACGTCCAATAGTTAATTAACAATTAATATTTTAAAAAAATTACCTCGGGAACAAAGAGGCGTAAGTGATTTATCGTTTCTTAAATTACCGTAAAAATTAACTCTAATTAGCTAACTAGCTTAATTCAAAAAGAGCGAATTCCCGAGTGACTTTTGCCTGACTCTGGGACAAAAGATCTACTTAATTTAAACCTTTTGAAAATTTTCTTTTTTGAGACGTTTCTTTGGATCAATTAGAACCTATATCTACGATATTAACTTCTAAAATTAACGTTTAATAATTAAACAATTAGTTGCAAAAAAAACAAACGAAATTAATTAATAAATACCTGGAACAATTTCACGGTCAATCAAATCGGCCTTTGTCACATATGTTGCTCTTTGGCTTGACAGTCTTTTCCATAAATTTCATCAAGGTCCATAGCTATTAGCAATAATAATGCTCAATTTTCGAAAACTCAGTTTTCCGAGTTTGATCTTTATTTTACAGTTAAAAAATTGGTGAAATATGAGTTTAAATACCTTGAACCAGTGGCGGCGCGTGAACATTGATTGAATGTGTTCTGCTTAGGGTTGTTGTTGAATTGAATTCCGGGATATTAAGTGTTCGGAGTTTCTAAATGGCGCCGCAAGCGAAATATTTTAAAATTTTCAAGGTCACGCGCTTTCCTGGCACTTCTGAATTTCAAGGATTTTCACAAGAATTATTTTTGAAATTGATACCTTTTTGAAATATCTATTCACGAATTACTTACTGACGGTATAAATAAATTGGAATAAACTAAATATATTTTATTAAATTATTAAACAAAAAAATCGTTTGTGAAATTTACCAACGATTAAACGAATTTTAATTTTCCTCGCTGTGTTATGATTTTTTCTTTATCTTTTTGTATATATATGTACATTATATTATATTCCGGGAGTTATACGTGCAAATAAGAAATCCGGGAACATACAGCTAATTCCCGGTACAATCACAGAAAATCCCGGTCATACCCATGTGGCTAGATGTTCTTTTAATATGTCGTCAAGATCGGCACCAAAATTTATGAGTCCATGAAACATATCAGGGTTGTCCGAATTTTCTGCCTCGTCGTGTCCCCGAAGTGCCAATTCGAAAGCTCCGCAAAATTTTATGCAATCTATGATTTTAGATAATACATAACGATTGTTCGTTACCTGTTCATTGTGTTTCCGTATATTATCCCAATATGCAGAATCTAATTGACTTCTTATGTTTATTTTACCTAAAGACTTAATGACTTAAATCTTTCACACTGTATATTGTTCATGCTTTATCTCCACCGAAAAGTAAGCACGGAAAACAAAACAGTGTATTTTTTAAATCACACCCGCACACCCGCTCTGCTTTTGTGTATATATTATTGTTAAATTGTCCTTTATAACTTTTACTTCGGCTTGTTCCACTAACTTCAAAATTTAATTGTGGTGTCGGCCCACCTAAATCTTTTATTTTTAGTTTATCCCCATAAGGCAGAGAACCAAATAAAGTTTTTTTTTAAACGAAACGCTATTCATTTTAATAACTATAATAGCCATAGACGCCTAAACGAAAATATTCACACGTGCCGCTCGCAGAAATAAACCACCACATACCACGTACGTAATATTACTGCGTTTACTGCAGCAGTGGCTGGCGCTGTTGCAGCCACAAAAGCCCCTATCTTCGTGTACTGGGTCACGTGCCTGATTAGCCAATAAAAACTAAGGACGCATCTAATTGTTCGCTGTGCAAACATTTTGTATATGAGGTTGCATACATTAAAAAGCGTAGCTCGCGTCACAATAAATAATAATATAAGCTCCTAGATTTATTTTAGCGCGAGTACATTTGGATTCTTTAAATATTTTGTTGGTATTTAATATGATTAAATACATAAAATTTTATGTGTTCTGCAGCTCCGCAGCTCTTATGGTAAAACCGCCACTGCCTTGAACTGAAGGTAATTTAATTGCCTATAACATAAAATGACTCAATTTCCGGTAGGTCGTCTAGATTTTCGTGGGCAGTAAAAAAAGTAAAAAACACGTAAATTAGCAACTTATTAGCAATTTGAACTTCTTTTGAGTTACTTTTTTGATACTATCATTCTACATAGTCTTCCCCGTCATAAACTGTAGTAAAATGTTTACTAATAATTTTTTCAAGTTTTCAGGTTTTGTGATCTAATTCGACTGGACATTTATTTCATTACTATTCCTATTTTTAATTAAATGTTTATTTTAATTGTTTTATTGTGTAGACCTAATTAACAATTTAATTAATATTACATATTTGTTTCTTAAAGTATTGGAATGTGCTTATATATTTTTTTAATGTTTTTAAAGTATATTTTGCATCTATATTCTTTCTTATAGCTTTGAGGAAAATTTCAAATAAAAAAACGTTGACTTTATTATATTATTTGAAAGGCGCGAAAATTATTTAACAGGTATTTCTTTTATTTTTCAGATCTTTGGTGCTAGATTTCTGCATTTCACAGGTATGTTTTTGAGTTTCAAGATTTCGCATTACTAACGATTTAAAATTATTTGAAATGACACAGAACTTACGTAAAACTGATTAAATATTTATTAACATGTCCAATACTTTTTCAAATACCATGTAGGTATGGCTTTATCGAGATAAAGATTCTACAAAGTTTCAAATCGGTATCCAGAACCACCCATATTTCTTGACATGGTGCAATAATCCTGTTTGGTTTTCTTCATCGCTATTCACATCCGATTGCTTCCATTCCGGAACTAAATAATCATCCCCACGCCCCACAATGCCCGGAACAAAAGAACCACCTTGGAAACCTTTACGCGTTTATAACGCAATCGACGATTTAAGCCCGTAACAATAGCTGTCACCGGTTGACAATGCATAGTTAAGTCGGACGATAAAGGTGGGGTGCTAAACATAAATAATGCCTATTCGGATCCCGATGCGAACATCAGATGGAAATTTCCCGCGTGCCCGCCGCGTTATACGTAGATTTTATGATGTCGCTATCCACTTTAATCCACGTGCTCCCGAACATCTTCCCGGTTATGACGTCATCGGATAATCATAAATGTTAATAGGGAAATGTATCCCGTCGTTTGCTCCTCGCGGGGCGACCGAGGCGGTTTCAGCGGATGTTTTGTAAGGGACGACAGATGTAGAAAGGGGGTTTAGATGATTCTGTAGAATGTTACGTCGATGTTGTTGTAATTATATAGGGTGTCCCACGAAGAAGTATGGATGCTTGAAAGGAACTTGCCAAAACAAACAATTATAGTCATTAAAATATTCAATAAAATAGTCACATGTAAAGAATTTTTAAAAATATCAACCTTTTCTTACTTATTTTCAATTATAATTGCCATAGAGCAACATGTCGCCATTACATATAAATCACAAAACGATCGAAAATCAGTAATTTTCAGATCATACCAACTTCAGTACTACCAACCTTAATAACTAACAATTATTTTAAATTTTTGAACCAATACAAGACAAGACAATCGTAGTTTGGCAATATTAAAAGGAGAAAATCTAATAATTATACTGTAAGTGAAAGTGTAACACTACTATCATTATAATTTTGATTACTAGGCAGATAAGTGAAAATAACACTTAGGTTAGGGATGTTAGTTAGACTTTTTATTCATGACATTGGACGTTGAAAAAATATTTGACTTTTTTCAATTATTTCACTTTATAAAACTCTTACATCATTAAAGTTAATATTATGGTTACAGTTCAGCATGTTCTGCTAACATACATGAATTTCTGTTACATCTAATATCACTCTTACGTGATAATGCGTTCTTTTAAACGTCGACTTGTCTGTCCAATATATTTGACTTCACAATCATGACAACCAACAATGTAGACAACCCTTATCTGTCCAACAGTTAAATTATATCTTTTAATTTTGAAAAAAATGTTATTAATTGTAACAGTATT
Organism: Anoplophora glabripennis; assembly: GCF_000390285.2. NCBI lineage: Eukaryota > Metazoa > Arthropoda > Insecta > Coleoptera > Cerambycidae > Anoplophora > Anoplophora glabripennis. The sequence continues at coordinate 1,999,072 of NW_019416310.1, forward strand.
CCTAAAAGCAAATCCATAAATTTAGTTAAATTCGAAAACAATATTTTAATTTTAAACGTTAACATGGGTAAATGAAGTAAAGATAAAACAATAAATTTTCTGGACCAATTTTGTCTAATCATTATTTACAGACCTTGCTTGTAATAAGAAACTATTAACTCATTTTTGTGGATAGTTAGGTACATTTTAGAAAAAGAGTGGATAATTTTTGTTTTGTATTGGTTCAACAATTTAAAATACCTAATGTTTGCTGGTACTACTGAAAATTTCAAAGTTGGTAAGATCTGGTTTTCGATCGTTTTGCGTTTTGTAAAGGTGACCTGTTGCTCTATGGCAATTATAATTGAAAATAAATATGAAAAGGTTTATAATCATGTTTTTAACAATTTTTAATATTTTGATTATTTTAATGATATAATAATGCAGTTTGTATTGAAATATTTATATCGAAATTGCTGAAGTAATTGGCAGCATTAAGTATAACTTCACTTACTGTAAGTGAAATTTATTACATTTTCCTTCTCTTTTTTCAATCAAATTTGTTCCATGATTCGAGGTTGTTTCATGAGGAATTTTACTAAAAACATGAATACATAAAATAAATATATAAACTTTTTTGTTTATTTTTACCTGACAATATCCAATTTGGTACATTTCTTCGTGGGGCACTCTATTTAGTTCTAATCGAATAAGCACGACATATTAAGTTCGAAATCTGTTAATGTCTGGCAATTCTGCTGACGAATGGGCTTAACTTTTTACTCGATATTGTTATAATTAATAATAATAATATCTTTAATTTTTTGAAAATTGTATAAAACAAAATACAATTTCACCTACATAAGGCGAATTCTAGCCTGTGGCTACTCTACTTCAATACTGGACGGAGCTGTAGCTTGCAGAGTAGTTATATAATTTAAAAATTTACTGTGGCCGTCCTAATTAACCGAATTCAATTTTTCAAAAACCATTTGAAAGGTTGAGCGGTCTTTTCTAAGTGAAAAATTTTTGAAGTATCTAGATGCTTTATTTGAGGCTGTGCAATATTTTGAAAATTCAAAAATTTTTTTAAAAGTTTTTTCAAAAAATTATTTTGCGAAAACTATCAAACCGAATTTAATGAAATTTGGTGTGTTGTTTTATTATACTCTAAAGTTTTTTTACCAAAACTAGAATGCCCTCGGAGCAATTAAAATATTAAAAAAAAATATCCAAAAAACTTGATTATTTTGCCTTTTTTCATCAATTGTGAATGTTGAGAAAATTTAAATATTTTCTCTGTATTTGTGAAATTTAAGAAAGAGTGTATTTTTCTTATAAAATTGTTTACTTTAAATGACCAACAAGATCACCAGATCTCAAACCCATTGTCGTCTTTTCCTAATCTGTAAATACTTTACTTCGGTTGAAGATTCTTTTGGCATAAGGACAATACATAGTTGAATAAAGTATCCTTTATTCTTATAAAATTGTTTACTTTCAATGACTTAACAAGATCACAAGATCTCAGTCCCATCGTCTTGTTTTTCTAGACTGTGAATACTTTAACGCAATTGAAGATTGTTTTGATACAAGGGCAATACATAATTGAGTAATGTATGCAATTTGACAACTATAAAAAACGTAGAAAATATACTCAAAATAGACTTTATTCTGGTCAAGAAATGATGAAGGATTTAAAATTTAGAAAATGGTTTACATCAGATTTAACTTTCTTTTGGTTAATACGTAGATACTTTTATTTCTTCATGGTACTCATTGGCCCAGCTCACGATCTTTTTCCATGACGTCACGTATATAGCTGTGGTGCCTTACTTTCTGGATTGTATTAGTACGGCCAAATGCGAAGTTATCTCTCCTCCATGGCTCAACGTTAATACATAATTTTTATGATCCTGTGATCTACTTTATTTCCCGTTATGACGTCATCATATAATCATAAATGTTAAACAGATAGGCGGCCGCCTGAGCCTCCGGCATCTATCCTCGTTGGTTCCGGGGCGACGTGAAAGGAGATGTTATTAATCATTTTGTTTACTTCTTAAAACGAGGGCTAAAAAGTGAATTGGCGGACCCGTTAGAGGTCTAAAGCATTAGCTGAGCAAAAATTTAATGAATATCATCCTGACGCAGGGACCACCTTGGCCGAATTGTTTTTTTTTTGTAAAGGTATTAATTTTCGTTTCTGTATACATATACAGTGCGTTACCCTGTAATATATTTATTAATTGTGCTGCTTTAACCAGACTTTTTTAAATAGTAGAACTGTTTATAGAACTTGGTGAACTGAATTTTTTAATAAAAAAATTTATACAAAATCCAGGGCTTGCTCAATTCAGTTCTGCTTGCTAGGTCAGTTCTTAAGGGTAAACTTTTAATAGCTTCATATTGGCAACATTTTTAGAAAAAAATCTGTGCACGCCACTGGACTTACCACCCCTCAAAACGGTCTTGTATTTTCAAAACCTTTTAAGTAATAACAATTTTGAAACCAAATTAAAAATACCCACTATTACTCATTTTCATAAATTCCAAGTCTAGTTATCCATAAAAAAAGAAATAAAATTAAACTCTAGTAATATGGTATTATTATTCTTTTGCATTGCTTTCCTTGTTAATGGTTTTATTTTAGAGAATTATGTTCCAACTCTGACCCATCTGTTGAGGGACCCACATATTGAGAACGACATAGGTACAAAAGAAATCCACTCGCAAGTCACATTTTGGTGTCCGTTACCCAAATTGTTAAAAATACATAAAAATAACTACGGAATCAAAAAATTGATGGTTGAAACATAAAATACCTTTTGACAAAAGTAAAGTCAGAGTCGGTGCAACAAAAAAAGATCGGAAGAACTAAGGGGTTTGTGGTTCCAAAGAAAATATCACCCTATATATTATATCTAACATCAATGCGTATATTCCGTCAGTATTTAAAACAACTGCTGAATGTAGCGAATAGATTATCTTAAAAATAAAATAACAATATTTTATCAATCTGTATCCCAAAAACGAAGTTGTGTGGGTCTCCGTCCGCATGAATTATTTTTCTTACTTTTGTTTAGAAAGTACATTATATATTCCAACACCCTGTATATTTCACCATTGAAGTAATAATGTACAATTTTAATACGCAATACATTTAAAACTGTTATTTTGAAACTTTCAGTTAATATTGTTTAATATTTATTGACACATTAAAAAAATAAAATAATTCTATTAAATTTACCTAAAGAACTAATTCAATATTTATCTCTATTGGGTATCGCCCAGTGCAATCTAAATAATGATAAAACCTGTTTAAAATATGGCGCTGATGGAGGAAAATGAATAAAACAATAAAAACTCTCTCAGTAAAATTTTCATTTTGATATGAAACAATTCGAGGAGTTCGAGTGTGTTCGTAACGATAAGTTGGTCGTAAAATTGAGAGTCTGATCCATGAAATGATTATTTTTTAAAATGATATTCGCCCCTAAAGTTCAGTTTAGAAGCGAAACTGTGGCTTGTTTTGCTTGCACGCGTATACTTTTAAGGACGTGATGAAGAGTGAAACAATTGTTATCACTTGATGATTATAGAATGAATTACGTTAATTAAATTATTATTAATTTTAATAACAATTGTTATCACTTGATGATTATGGAACGAATTTCGTTAATTAAATTAGGATTGATTTTAATTTAAGTGCATATAATTCTTTTTTTTATTCTTCGCAGTGTGATAATACTGGAATGATAAATAATTACATAAAATGGTATAACTAATTACAAATTCTTCGGTAAATAATCGTAAATATTATAGTATACAGAGTGTTTACAAACTAGTGAATTATTTTTAAGAATAACTCTGTGGTGTTATAAATATTAAGTAAACTATACGGCACAAAAAACGTGCAGAAAAAATAGGTACTGCTTTAACTTTGAAAACATTATGTACATGTTGAGCACTGCTATTAAGTCGGGAATAATTTGCATACATCTTTGTGGTCGCAGAACTTTCTGCATTTATGTACTATATCAAGAGCATATCCACCAATTCCTGATTATTGTAGTTATGTGCCATTGCAATGAAACACTAACCTTTGTAAAAATAACATAACGATTGCTACAATTTGTCTACTGTTATACTGATACCAAACACAAGAGATATTTAGATGGGAGAAATAAACCAATTTTAACACGAGAAGTAGAATTAATTATTTTTGTTTCAAATATCTGGTGAAATAGTAGCGCTGTCCGTTGGGTAGATTGAACTGGACATTAAATAAATCAGCGGTACTTAAATCACGTTGTGATTAAGAAAGTATTCTGCCATTTTTAGAAACATTACCTAAATTACATTTCTAGCAATGAGTTTCTTTTAACATGGTCAACCTCCCTTTAAGAATATTTTTCCAAGTCCACAAATACTCTGTAACAGTTTGCTTTGAAATTACTTGCAAATATTAAGTATTTTTATAATAATTATACTTTATATATTTTTTGTCACTAAAATTTTGACAAAATTAGTATCATTTGCTGAAAGGACAGGATAGATCAAAGACATAGGTACTTTTATCTCTTTTCGATAGATCGACTCGTCTTAAAAAAACTGCAAAATATGATTTTAAAATACTTCTTAGCGATAGGTATGCACATAACAACACATGCGTCTATCACTTTTGAAAATTGTATTCATTGTGATAAAAAAAAGTTGCTATGAATTCATTTCATATATGTAGTGCGTTAATAATTAAAAAAAAGTATGGTAAATGAAATCTTCCTTACATGCAAATACAAACAAATTTTAAGTAACGTTTAACACTAGTAATAAAATTTGAACAGAAAATAAAAGTATTTTTATTCATAAAATATATTAATATGTATTAGGATAGGCCGAAAATCTGCTTTTTTGAATTTTTATTATTAATACCGAAACTATTGTTCATTATGCATAAAAAAATATGCGGAAGAAAACAATTTTAGGTTGATATCTTAGACTCGCCAAATTTCGTCAAAGTTTAAATAGATTTTTTTTTTGTACTTGCCTTTATAAGAAATTTAATTCTCTACAAAAAAGGTCCTTAGAAGAAATCTGTCGAATAAATAATTTCCGAGATAATGGCAATTTTAGTAGAAAAATTGACGTTTTTCACAATATTTACGTTTTTTATAGATAAAAAGTGATTGTTTAAATATCTATTTTATTGGAAATTCAATTCTCTACAAAAAAGGTCCTTAGGAGAAATAATGTCAAATTATTTAAACAATTGCTTTTTATCTATAAAAAACATAAATATTGCGAAAAACGTCAATTTTTCTACTGAAATTGCCATTATCTCAGAAATTATTAATTCGATATATTTCTTCTAAGGACCTTTTTTGTAGAGAATTAAATTTCCTATAAAGGTAAGTACAAAAAAAAATTCGGACACTTTAAACTTTGACCAAATTTGACGAACCTAAGATATCGACCTAAAATTTTTTCGTTTCGGATATTTTTTTTCATGCATAATGAACAATATTTTCGGTATTTATAATAAAAATTCAAAAAAAGCGGATTTTCGGCCCACCCTAATAGTATATTAAGCTGCTTCTTGAGGAAATGCTACTAATTTTGTGAAATATTTCAGTAATAAAGAAGTACTGTTCGAAAAAAGATGACGATACGCGTGGATTTCATTTAACGTTGCTTTATTCAGATTTACCAAATTTGATTTGATATTCCTAAAAATAAACAGTAGCATATTTTTTACGAAAACTTTAAGATCCTGTATCTGAATAATGATTTTTTTCATTATTTATTGGAGTACTCTCTTTTTTAAATTGTTCAAATTCTCATTATTTAATCACCTGTATAGTTTTCTATATTTTGGCGAAGGCGCTGGGCTTATTAAATTAACGGTATGGTAGGTATATTTTATCACAGTGATTAATAGTTATGACAGTGTTCATGGAAATGTTTCCCTCCTTTCCATCATAATTGTGGAAATTCTGTATAAGAATAAAAAATTGTATTTCTTACTACAGAGAAACACTTTAATTTTTGAATTTGTCCCACTCGAATAACTGTTTGTTCACGAATTAACGGCATTTCGTGTCTTATTGCAAAATATACAAATTTGCATTCCAATTCATATTTTTTAGGTTTTACCACCAAACCAGTCGTGTGACATACAGGGTGCCCCAAAGAAACCGAACCCCTGATGTCTCTTTAGAACTGAGACCTATTAAATGAAGTTCGAGATAAAAGTTATAGAACCAATATAAAGGTGAGCTTGAATTTGACCTTGACTTTAAGTTTCAAGGTTAAGCCAAGATCAAAGTGAAAATATTAAATAGAACATCCCATTTTTTATCGACAGCGATCAACAGAGCGCCAAATTTTACATTGAATATGGTATGGTGCTGGAACATTTTTCTGGTATCACCTTGCATGTTATTTGGAAGTCAAACTCATTTTTTTCTGAATAAGAGGACAAGATCAAATTGTGGAGGAAGATGTTTCAAGCAAAATTTGTGAATTTCAATGAGAAATTAAATGGCGGACTTGGATTTGTTGTTCACCGAGTAAAGTCAAACTAAAGTCAACTTAATATTAAATGCAACGTTATCTGTTATGCCAGCAAGCTGTAGACCGTTAAAGATTTTTTCTAGGAAGTCATTTGAAGGTCAAGTTTAATGGGCGAGCTCGACTAAAACTACCTTGACAACTATTTTGAAATTAACATATTGTTAGATTATTAATTAAAATTTGATCAAAGGTCAGTCTGGAGGCTGATATCCAATCGCTTGTTAGCAGCTAATACTATCCCTATTTTGCATTACCATTACCTTTCTGCGTTCAGTCGTATTTGTCATTCAATTCGATCCTGCCCAGTTATTCAGGACATATCCGGACCAATATTCCAATATTCGAACTTAAAACTAGGCGCTCTATTTATCGCTGAAAAAAAAATGGGGTGTTCAATATGATATTTGCAAGTTGACCTTGGTCTGACCTTGCATATTGATTAGAGGATCAAAATCGAGATCACCATCTAATTTGTAATTCAAAATCTTACAAATTTGCTTGAAACATTTTCCGCTACAATTCGATTTTCATGAGTTATTTAAGGAAAAATGGGTCTGATTGTCAAATAACCTACGAGACAAATCGCAAAAATGTTCTAATTAATATCAATTTCAGGCGTAAAGTTTAGCGCTCTATTGACTATTTAATAAAAGGGGCGTTTAGTATGATATTTTTCAAGTTGACCTTGATCCGACCTTTCAATCTGAGGTAAAGGTCACCATCTAATTTGGCATTCAAAAACCTTCAAAATTTGTTTAAAATATTGATTTTCTCCAGTTATTCAAGGAAAAATTAGTTTATTTGTAGGCGGCGGACCTACGAAGTCAAACCGTAAAAATTTCTTGACATCAAATTTCGGAAAAAAAATTTGGCGCTCTATCGATTGGTAGCATAAAAATTCAGTGCTCGTTTGAATCATTAATTTTTTTTTTTATAAAATTCAATCCTGAAAAGTTGTCTGGGGATCGAGTCTCTTTGGGACACCTTATATATCTGGGAAATCGTAAGATATACAAACTGGTCCAAATTAGAAAAGAGTTGCGCCTTTTCAGGGTCACCAGCCTCATCGAACGGAATTTTTTAAAGTGTATAGAATTATGGTAGAATTTGGAAATGTGGAGAAACCTAGATGCAGATATACTTACTGTTTATTTGTTTCCAGAGACTATTTTTTCCCAATTACATAATTAAATGGGTATCAAGTAAGGCAAGGGTAATCACAGAGAATGTGTTACTTCACGGACAACCGTTAAAAAAATATAAGTACTTACCATGATTACAAATTCAAACCAGTACAAAAACTACATCCAGGAGATGGCGAACGAAGATTGAAATTTTGTAGATGATTTCAGGGAAAGATAACAGAAGATAGATTTGTTCGGCAGGAAAATTATTTGTAGCTATGAAACTACTTCTACAAATTCACATTTTTTAATAGAAAAAGTAAGCATTATTATGCCATAGAAAATTCAAATTTGGTTCAAGAGACCAAATTAGATGCATCCTTAACATTTGGTGTGGAATATATAGGACTGTTTCTTATTGATGGTAACCTTACTTCTCAGAAGTATTTAGATATTTTAAGTATAGAAATGGGGGATGCATTGGATAATTACACTACATTAGAAATTTAGAAAATAGTCGAGGAAATAAAGCTCTGAACCTCTGAAATCTGTGCAGTAAGATGGATCGTGATGCGGTTTTTTGCATTCGATTCATTATAGCGTCCAGAAAGTTTGTGACCTTATGTGATCAATGAGAAATGAAAATTGTATCGGTGCATAAGAAAAATGCATTTTTAAAATTGCATCTCGAAGAGTTAAAATATGAAAAATTTACAACTCGGAAAATATTGACGGAAATGAGTTCAATTTTGCTACTCGGGGGTTTTTGGGGTCGCTGAACACGAATATCACGACGGCAACGGTCTCCGAGGTACCTAGTGCCCAGGGTGGCCGGTTTCCACGTCGTCTCCTGGAGTTTTGTGGAAATTCGTTATAAACTTAGCCGAAACTCGTTACCTCGGGGTTTTTGAGGTCGCTCAACACGAATATCACGACAGCAACGGTCCACCAAGGATCATGAATATGATTTTCTGTGGGTGCAAAACCGATTGCGGAACTTCGTGTGGATGTAGGAAGCACGGATTGAACTGCAGCATCGCGTGCAAAAATTGTGCAGGCATTAATTGCACGAATAATGAAAAATATTCTGCAAATTACATATTTTCTTCAGAAGTGGAAACACTAGATGAAGAAGATGAAGAAGATAATAATGAAAATTAAAAAATTAAATAAGAAAAATTAAAATTGTTAAGATATTTAAGTATAATATTTTTTAGAAAACGTATTTTTTGTAATGAATAAATGTATTTTTATAATAAAAAATAATTAAGAATGAAATAGTTGTCACAGAAACCAGCCATCCTGGGTACTAGGTACCTCGAGGACCGTTACCGTCATGATATTCGTGTTGATTGACCCCAAAAACCCCGAGGTAACGAGTTTCGGCTAAGTTTATAACGAATTTCCATCAAAACTCCAGGAGACGACGTGGAAACCGGCCACCCTGTGCACTAGTACCTCGGAGACCGTTGCCGTCGTGATATTCGTGTTCAGCGACCCCAAGAACTTCCGAGTAGTAAAATTGAACTCATTTCCGTCAATATTTACATAACTGAAACTAGTGGCCGTAGAATTTTTTTTTCTGACGAAACTGGATTCCTCGTATCTTCTCATCCCCCAGAACCAAATCTCAGCTGTTTCTGCTGTGAAATAAGGACGCTAGATGGCATTTTCTAAAATCGTTATTTTCAGTTTTTTCACAATATTTCTTTTATCTGTTTGGTTTATTTTAACGACCTTGAAAAGGTGCAAGTTTTTTCTAATTTGAGCTAATTTTTCCTTATGTTACAAATATTGAGGCAATCATTGTACAATACATCATTGTGTACCCTGTACATGTACGTATAACAATTCCACCACAGTTGAAATAACGTATCCGACGTATACCTAACAAGTTCATTGAGAACTAAATTAAGCTAGGAACAAGCCGGGCTATAACCGCCGACGCGTCTATAGAATAAGCTAATTACGAATTACCATTTTGTACACGGAATTCTTGCCAGTCTGTTATGCGGCGGCGGTGGCGAGAACAAAGTTCTGGCCACCGTTTGAATACTGTTGCCTAATCTATATACTCCCTCCGAATAGTTTCGTGACATCTTATCTAGCGTATGCTGTATTATTTATTAACCCCGTAAATCACCGTGGGCTTAAATTTTCTCTTCAACTCGCAATTACGCGAGACGCGAGTGACAAATTATAAAGTAAGGCGCCGCAACTTATCAAAGTTTTTTCGGGCGAAGCGAGGTGACGGGAAGTTAGTAAATTCTTTGTGTTGTTTATTTGGCCGGGGGAATCCGAGGCTAAAAATGTATAATTGAGCCGCGATAATTTCGTCTGGAGCTATTCATTTGCGCGGACTAGTCCAGAATTCTCTTTTTAAAATTAAATTTTAAAAAAATATATCTCGGCTCCAGAAGGTCGTAGAGCAACGTTTTTGTTTTTAATTCGCGTAAAAATGCAAGCAATCGATTCCTGTAATAGACATTATCGAGAAATGAAAATCGAAAAAGATATTCAAGAAAAACGCGACCAAAAAATTTTTGCTTTTTTCAAAGTCATCTTTGAACACTTGAAATAAATAAAATCGTTTTCACTCATTTTTACCATGAAAGAACAACTCTTAAGAAAAAAGTGAGCCCTGATGCGTTTCTCTAGATGAGATGACCTTTTCTTCGAAAAATCGATATAACTCGAAAAATGTTTAATATTTTTTAATTTTCAAAAGGTACTTTTTTGCTTGCTGAGGGCTACATTTACAGCAAGTAACAAGTTTCAAAACCTTAATTTGCAAGAGATACAGCAAAAATAAAAAAAGTCGATTCTTGACGGTTTTTTCGATATATCTCGAAAAGTAATATAGCAATCGATATATTTAAAAATATGAATGGATAGGTTTTTTAATGGCTACAACTTTCTCATTTAACTTTTTTTCGATTGGAGTTTAAATTTTTTTCAGTTAAGTCGTATAAACCAATTGTTTAGCAATGTCCCCAGAGAAATAAATCGAGGAGGTTTAAATCTGTGGACCTTGGAGTGTAAGGTTGTGTTTCTTCTCTGCCCGAGCAACTAAACTGAAATCAGCTTGAGCACCGTTATTGATAAACAACATTTGTTGTCTTCAAGCAATGTTGGCAAATCCTGTTCAAAAAATTTGCTCTAAATTTCTTCAGTCAACCAGCCGGGAAGACAGATCTATTATGAACATTATGAAATCACTAGAGAAGCCCTATCGATAATAAAGGGTATTTGTGCAAAACTGTCCTCTATTCTTTCTTGTATCCATCTACACAGAACCACTTTAAGTGGAAAATCTTCTGATGAAAGCAACAAAAGGCATTTTTTAAGAATTCTACAAACCGTTGAGTGGCTAGTATATTTAATGTGAGAGCAAATTTCCCATTACTTGTTGTAGGGTTATATTCGCAGCAAGAATTGTTTGTGTTTGCCCACTTTCAACGGTACCTTTTGTTAAAACTCTCGGATCCCTTACAGCGTTGATGTAAATGACCAAACGTCTTACGATACGGGATAACGTGATCTAACTACTGATCTTCTTCATAAAGGTGCCTAACTGTTAACGCGTTAACAGTTACAGCAAGGCCATAACCGAAGTGCATATGGCACATTTCATTTGTGAAGTGTACACGAACAGACCTGTTGTATTAAATAACTTGAACGATACACAATGTCAACTGTTGGCAGGAGTGTATTATTTTCGCAAATAGCTGATGAATAACACAGGCCAATAAAATGTGACTCACCTAAACAGACACCAGACTAAACTTCCCCGAAGGGTTTCGACGCCTCGAATCTGAATCCGATCCAATTAGAGTTGCTCCATCACATAAGGTGTTGCAGATATCTTAACCTAAAAAGGCGAAATACACTGTGTTTCGCTATATTTGAGGTATTTTTGCTCCACCAAACTCGTTATGGCATTAGAAATCTGTTTTCAGTCATTCGCATATGTTTTTTTTCCTCTCGAGAAATCGTTTGTTGAATTTGATTAGCTCGACTTATTCGTCGATATTTGGATATTCAATAGCATCAAGTGAAAACTCAAAAGGAGAGGTTTTCTCCAGAATTAAAAAATGCAAAATGGCAGATCCAATATGGCGGATGGAATAAAAAAGTGGTTGAATTTGGAAATTAAGGAAATGTAGAATTCTACACAAAATTTGTAAAAGAAATTATAGACATAAATTTCATTATTGAATGTATGTTTTTCAGATAAAAAATATAAAATTTTCAACTTACGATCTAAAAGCTAAAAAAAGCAAAGGGGTATATTTCAGAAAAAATACAGATGGCATTAATATTTGGAACGGCATTAAATATTTCTCTCTAAAGCTACAAAAATTTATTTTCGGTATAGTTTCGCCTGTTTTACATTTTTTACATATAATTTATAAAAATTATGTTAATTTTACAGTACCTTTTTAGTAGTTACAAGGAAAATTATTTTTTTTATCTTTTTGCATTTTAGCATATAAGTAACGTTGAAAATAATGTAAGATTCAAAATTTACAACCCTTCATCATTTGTTTGTATGATCGGTACATTACGTATATATTTCTAAAGAGAGATTTATACCCTTTATTTTGTAAAAAAAAAACATGAGAAAATGAACTAATTATATGTATGTATAATACTGCACTCAAACCGTAATTAAAAAGTTTCAAAATTGATAATAATCAACATTTGAATTAAACTGACATTATTTCCTGTTTATATTATTAATATTGGCAAATTCCTATTGCTTATTCGACAAATAAACTTTATTGGAAAAATGCATTAATTTTAAGTATCTAACATAATATTGAACTAGCAATTTTATTCGACAAAATAACTGTTAGTAGATGGATAAACCGACCCTAAGTACTTATTTATAAATTAATTGTGATGAAGCATCATAATAAGTAATTATTACCTATTAATCAGTGACTGGTCTTAGGTACATTAGGTACATTTAGGTATATCGAAAAAAAATCAAATACAGGGTGTCTCACATTTAAATAGCAGGACTTCAGGAATCAGTAGGAGACCTCATTTTGAGTCTAAAAGTTCTTATATATATGGGTCCTAAAACGCTTAGTTTCTGAGATACAGGGCGTTCGATTTTATTTTTGTTTTATTTATTTATTTTTTAACTAAATAACCGCTGACAAAAAAAATCATCATGTTGCGGCGAAAGACTTAGTATTTGAGGGCAAATAATTTGACACAGAAAATCATCGCATATTAGTTCCAGTGGTGGAGATAGAGGGGTCTCTATGCATATTTTTATAAAAAAAAGTATAGCCGATTTGATATTTTGCAAATGTTTTCGAAAAATATGAAAGAGCATTCAATTTTACCCAGAAAAGACCCTCTTGTCCAAAGTCGATAGGAGGTGGCGTTTTCAAGAAAAACCGAAAATACTGTTTAGAAGTCAAAT